>NW_013952559.1:1221055-1224153 GCF_001266775.1 Austrofundulus limnaeus | reverse complement strand
CACACACACACACACACACACACACACACACACACACACACACACACACACACATATATATTCCCTTCATCCTTTGTACTTTCTTTATTTGTTATGTTATTCCTATTGCACCTTAACAACGAAGCAAATTCCTAGTCTGTGAATTCTGTTCATTGACAATGGCAATGAAACTGATTCTGATTCACTTCTGACCTTCAGGTGTGAACGTTCACATGTGACCTCCATCAGACTACTGTGAACACAAGATGGTGATGTTGTGACCGGCATGTGCAAATAATGACATGCCCACTGTTTGTTTACAGTTAGCCAAACATGCTATCCTACATGATTGTTTAGTTCAGTGTTTGTATCTGAACCTTCCTCTGACTGGATGCTCTGGTGAAGCTTTATTTTTTTTATTTTTTGCAACGAAATGATGCATTTGGATATGGGACCATGGCCAAAGAAAGATGTTACTTTTTGTGGATTACCAGGACATGGAAAATGAAAAGAAACAAGACGAAGCAACTGGACTTCTCTTGTAAAGCTGAAGACGTGGAGTTATAAGATTTAAACTGGAGGTTAGTGTCTGTCGATCCTTCACCACAAATCCTGTAACAAAATGTTCTGAAACTCATCGGTGTCTGCTTGGTGAAAAAGTTTCTGCCACTGTGACACTGCAGCTTAGAGCTGTGGTTCGGTTCTGGAGCTGCGTTCTCGATGCTTGATACAGAACAAAACAGCATTAATAACTAGTTTAAGTAGCCTTGCCTTTCTTTAACACCTGCAGCTCACTGGCCCAAACTAATAACAAAAGTCAAAACTACTGAGAGGCATCAGGACATAATAACAAGTGTGTTAACAGCCTGAGAACAGACAAATAGAACCAGCATGTTAATCAGCTGTGAGGATCTCCTCCTCGAAACACAAATTACCTGTCTGCTCTTTTTACTCTGAAAACAGCTTGAATTCAAACACAGTGTTAACCATTTTAAAACCCCAGAAACGGCTATTCAAAGCATTGGGTGGATTCTTCATAACTTCAACTAGTATATTTTGYCAAAAAATGAAAATCACTATTTTCTCAGAAAATGATAGTTTTTCCTTTTTTCTCAGTTTGTGCTTCAGYGACTTGTCRCTGGTTTTCCCATGGCACGTCACATACAGTAYACCCCACATGTCCCACAGTGCCTGCTGGAGTTAGTACCAGCTGTCCCAGCACCTACTGGAAAGGAAAGAAATGGTAAAGAAAATAGATGGGCAGACAGATCTGTTTAGTGGTTTATGAGAAATTTTGCTAACACACAAACAATGGTGCCTAATGGTAAGGCTTAAGCAAACATGYAAAAAATGCATGTACTAGAGACAGTGGTCACATGATGATTCATTAAATATTATTGCTCCACCTTCGATTTGGGAGGAAGGCAATAAAAAATGATTAAAAACASTCAGAGCTTGTCAGACCTCCTTAAACTAGAGAATGACAAAGACATCARTTTTAACAGCATTATCATCTGCAGCTTGGGTGACAGTACTGAGAGGGCTCAAAGGTTATTAACAATTTAACTATGGACTTATTCAACTCTGCTGCTGGAAAAAATATCACCTTTATTCGTCCTGCTTATTTTGTATTGAGTGGATTCATTGGTTTATCTTTTATGAAGTATTACTATGTGTTTCTATTTTTTGTCTACATTGTTTCGGTGCTCGGAAACACGGCTGTTATGGCTGTAATATATCTGGATCATAACCTACGAACTCCAAAGTATGTTGCTGTTTTCAACCTGGCCTTTGTGGATCTGTTAGAGAGCACTGCTCTGGTGCCGAAAGTGCTTGATGTTTTTTTATTCAATGATTATAATGTTTCCTACAATGACTGTATGACTTTTTTTTTCTTTTGCTACACGTTTCTTTCGATGCAGGCTCTGAATCTGGTAATTCTTGCTTATGATCGACTGGTGGCCATCATGTTTCCTCTGCACTATCAAACAAAGGTTACTAAAGGATCAATGTTTTCGTTGATTGTTTCTTTCTGGTTCCTTGCAATAATTTGTGTTTTATTTGCAGTTGGTTTTCTCACCCGACTTTCTTTTTGTGAGTCTKTGGTTATCAACAGCTTTTTTTGTGACCATGGTCAAATGTTCAAACTTGCATGTAATGATAATTATCCCAGTTTTGTCATTTCATATGTGATGCCATTTATTTTATTTTGGCTTCCTTTTGGAGTCATCCTGTCCAGTTATATTTGTATTGGCTGTGCTTTAACCAAAGTTGCTTCAATTCAAGAGAGAGTAAAAGCCTTTAAAACGTGCACAGCTCATCTGTCTTTAGTGGTAATCTATTTTATTCCRATATTAATCACATTTACTATGCAGGCAAAAATACACCCAAATGCCAGGATCATAAATTTATCTTCTGCCACAGTTCTTCCTCCTATGTTGAACCCAATCATTTATGTTTTACAGACTCAAGAAATCAAAACATCAATTAAGAAACTATTAAAAAGGAGAAGGCAGTCAAGAATGATGCAAAATAGAATACAATAAAAGAAAGTTTGTTTACATTTAAAACATTTTTTAAATATATCTTTTGAATGYTTTTAGTTACATAGTTTTTAGTTTCATCAGACATCAGGACAAGTCTTCAAAAATTAGAGTAATCTTATTTTTTATGTTGCTCTTATATTTGTGCTTTTTTCTTCATTAAGTGACCTTCCAGCTGATGTCGATTCAGAACTTATTTCACTGTGAACGATTACACCTTCTTAGAGCTGCATTCAACATCTTCAAAAAGCCTTTTGCTTCAGTTTTGGGGTTAAAACACACATTACACACCAACACATGTTCGTCTTGTAAATCATTGTGTATGTATGTAAACTTGTGGCTGTTTTATGTAATAAAAACTTCTTTATAAAATCCTCTCACATTATTTGAACATTTAACAAGTAGAAATGATTGTGGAAAAACTTCGATTAAGATTGATTTTGTTGTTTTATAAGTTATAGTTTTTCTACACAAACTGCCAATAATTACTTCCTGACTGTTTATTGAAACCTGTTTAGTTGTTTGTGACACACACACACACACACACACACACACACACACACACACACACACACA
>NW_013952559.1:1217331-1221045 GCF_001266775.1 Austrofundulus limnaeus | reverse complement strand
GATGGGTGGGAGGTGGGGTGTCGGTTGGCGGGCTCAATGGACTAGTGGAGACGGGTTTCAGTTGGGAGACGTGGAAGGTGGGGTGTATCTTCATGGTGGTAGGTAAACTAAGTCTGACAGCTGTGGGATTAATGATCTTCTCCACTGGAAAGGGACTGATGAACCTGGGGGAGAGCTTTCTAGGAAAATCCTTAAGGTTTATGTCACGTGTAGATAGTCGTGCCTCTTGTCCGACTTGATATGAAGGGGCGGCGGAACGATGGAGGTCAGCAAACTTCTTGTTTTGTTGTGCTGTACGAAGAAGGGCTCTTTGAGTCTGGCTCCAGATTCTTCCACAGCGTTGGATGTGGTGGTGGACGGACGGGACCATATTTTCAACCTCGTCCCTGGGAAATAGTAGAGGGTTATACCCAAGGGAGGCCTCAAAAGGGGAGTAACCAGTAGCGGAAGAGGTGTGACAGTTGTGTGCATACTCAACCCAGGCAAGATGTTGACACCATGAGGAGGGATTGTTATTTATGACGCACCTGAGAGTCACCTCTCCGTTTGCCCGTTAGATTGAGGGTGATGTCCAGAAGAAAGACTGACCTTAGCACCTAGGGCATTACAGAAGGCCTTCCAGACATGAGACACAAACTGGGGTCCTCGGTCAGAAACGATGTCGGTGGGGTTACCATGCAGACTAAAAACGTGAGTGACAAGGAGCTGAGCGGTCTCGAATGCCGTGGGTAATTTACTCAAGGGGACAAAATGTGCTGCCTTGGAGAAGCGGTCAACAATGATTAGTATGACTGTGTTACCTTCCGAGGGGGCAGTCCAGTGACGAAGTCCAGAGCGATGTGAGACCAAGGCCGAGCAGGAGTGGGTAATGGTTGCAAGAGTCCGGCGGGCTGTTGGTTTCCACTCTTGTTTCGAGCACAGGTGGGGCATGCTGCAACAAACTCTTTTATGTCTTGATACATTGTTGGCCACCTAAAGAATCTCTTAGAAAATGACAACATGCGAGATATGCCGGGATGACAAGTAAATCTGTGATTGAGTCCAATCCAGTACTTTACCCACAATGTTCTTAGGAATGAATCGGGTGCCAGGAGGTCCAGAGCCGGGATCGGGTTCAGACTGTTGAGCCAGGTGGATTGTGTTCTCGATGTCCCAGGAGAGAGTCCCCACGAAGCAGGAGGTAGGCAAGATGTTAGTGTCTTTTTCTGTTTTATCAGCAGAGGAGAACTGTCTGGAGAGAGCGTCGGATTTGAATTTTCTGGAACCAGGGATGTACTGTAAGTGATAGTGAAGTTAAAACGGGCAAAAAACAAAGACCACCTGGCCTGTCTCGGGTTTAACCTCTYGGCCTTTTGGAGATAGGCCAGATTTTTATGATCGGTGAGGATGATGAAAGGGATCTCAGTCCCTTCTAACCAATGCCTCCATTCTTCTAAAGCCAGTTTAATGGCCAACAGTTCTCTGTTTCCGACATCATAGTTAATCTCGGCTGGTGATAAGCGATGAGAAAAAAAGGCACAAGGGTGCAWTTTACCATCTGACTCCGATTTTTGAGACAAAACAGCACCGACTCCCAGGTCACAAGCATCCACTTCTACAAAAAACTGTTTATGTGGGTCATGATGGCACAAAATGGGGGCTTGAGAGAAATGAGCTTTCAACTCACCCAAAGCGTGGTTGGCCTCGGGAGTCCAGGAGAAGGTTCTTAATGTGGAAGTAAGTTGGGTGAGAGGTGCGGCGATACAACTGTAGTCCCTGATGAATCGTCTGTAAAAGTTTGCAAAACCAAGAAAACGTAACTGTTTACGATCGTTTGGAACTGGCCACTCTGAAACTGCCCGAACCTTTTCAGGGTCTGTCCTGAACTGACCCTTCTCCAAAATGAACCCTAAAAAGGACACAGATGATACATGAAACTCGCATTTTTCAGCTTTCACGTAGAGCTGGTTTTCTTGAAGTCTCTGGAGGACCGTTCTGACATGTAATTGGTGTTGCTGGATATCACGGGAAAAATGAGTATGTCATCCAAATAAACGAATACACAAACATTCAAGAGGTCACGGAGTACATTGTTGATTAAAGCTTGAAACACTGCTGGGGCGTTGGTTAACCCAAAGGGCATGACCAGGTACTCAAAGTGACCTAAAGCGGTCTTAAATGCTGTCTTCCACTCATCTCCTTCTTTTATCCGCACAAGGTGGTAGGCATTACGGAGGTCCAGTTTGGTGAAGATGGTGGCTGTGTGGAGCTGGTTGTGAATGGAATCTAACAGGGGCAAAGGGTACTTGTTTTTAACTGTAATTTGGTTGAGTCCTCGGTAGTCAATGCAGGGTCTGAGAGTCTTATCCTTCTTGGCAACAAAGAAAAATCCTGCCCCTAGGGGAGATTCGGAGGGGCGGATGATACCAGAAGCTAAGGATTCGTCTATGTAAGTTTTCATGGCCTCTTTTTCGGGACCGGAGAGATTATAGAGGCGACTGGAAGGAAGTACTGAATCAGGTATTAAATCTATGGCGCAGTCGTATGGTCTATGGGGAGGTAAAGAAAGTGCCTTACTTTTACTGAAAACAGATGCCAAATCATGATAAACTTCAGGTATAGAGGACAAATCTGCCTCTTCAACAGGTTCCTCCCTTTTAACGGAGACTGATACAGCCGACTTTAAACAGTGTTGTAAGCAAAAAGTACTCCAGTTCTCGACCCTCTTTTCCTTCCAATTGATAACTGGTTTATGCAGGGACAGCCACAGAAAACCAAAAATAATTTGTGAAGAAGTAGAATCAAAAACTACAAACACACCCAAGTCATGGTGGTTTCCCGACACAATCACATGCAGACTGGGGACGAATCTGTTGACCTGGGATAGGAGCTGTCCTGTGACGCCGGCAATAGAGCGAGGAGGATCGAGTGGAGATGTGGGGATTTCCAGTTGTTCCACTAGGTCACTTGAGATTAAGTTCTGTTCAGCACTTGAGTCCACAAGGGCCGAAATTGGTAGCTTGGTTTGCCCACTAACTACCGTAGCGGGAAGGAAAAACAAAGAGTTAGGGGAGATATTGTCCTGTCTCGTCAGCTTCCCCTGTTCTACTGACGAGACTGGCCATTTCCCCGCAGCAGACAAGTGGTGACGAAATGTCCCTTGTTGCCACAGTAAATACAAAGTTTAGCCGCAAACCGTCTCTGTCTTTCCTCTGGAGTCAGCCGTGTGCATCCAATTTGCATGGGTTCAGTGGAATTAGCAGCAGCTGTGGCATTAGAAGGCGGAAACTCACCACTGATGAGGGGAGTGGGGACCCGGGGATTCTGGGAAATGTAGTTCCTCTCCTTCTTTCGTTCTTTCAGTCTGTTATCAATATGAATAGACACGGCGATTAATTCATCCAGGCTTCCGAGTTCATCCCGGGAAGCCAATTAATACTTTAGTTGCTCCGACAAGGAATTTACATAAATACCTTTTAACGCGAGTTCCTCCCAGCCTGCCTCCTCGGCAACAATTCGAAAATCCACTGAGTGTTCAGCTGCTGACTTATTACCTTGTCGGAGATTGATTAGCTGCTTCGCTGCCTCCTGCTGGAGGGGATGGTCAAACACACGCTGGAATTCTTGAATGAAAAGCTGAGAGGTGAGGGTGTCAGAGGAATGTGCAGACAGAAACGCTTGAGCCCATCTGAGGGCTTTTCCTTTTAAAGCCGAAACAATATAAGTTACTTGGGC
>NW_013952559.1:1214134-1217016 GCF_001266775.1 Austrofundulus limnaeus | reverse complement strand
GTTATAGCTGTAATATATCTGGATCATAACCTAAGAACTCCAAAGTATGTTGCTGTTTTTAACCTGGTTTTTGTGGATCTATTAAGTAGCACTGCTCATGGTGCCAAAAGTCCTTGATACATTTTTATTCAATAACTATTATTACATACAATGACTGTATGGCATATGCATTTTTTTGCCTACACAGTTTAATGTGTGCAAGATTTTAAATTTGGTTATTCTTGCTTATTATCAGGTTGGCAGGAGGAGGTCAATGTGAGTAAATACTAATAACAAACAGAGACTGAGACAATGGATAAAAAAGGTAAGTGGGTTTATTTACACAGGTGCAGGGATCTTGGGGAGGGGACCTGAAACAGAGTTTTGTTGTAAAGGTGAGTAATGGGCAGATTTTCCGGTAAGAGTCTTTAACAGGTGAGTAGTTGAAGATGTTGCTTACGGGCTGGAGAAGGAGATGAGTCTTGGAGGAGTTGGTCCAAAAGGTGAGGTTCCACAGGTGAGTATATACAGGTGCAGGTTTATTTACAGGGATATGTGGCAGGCTGCGCATGAGACCCAGGTGAGTGCGGCTCGTGTTTCTTAGGCAGGAGGCAGGCGTGCTGGAGGTCGCTTCTGGAAACAGGCAGGAAAACAGGTACACAGGTAAGCTTATTTCTAAAGCTGAATCACAGGTAGCAGGCTGAGCTCATACCCAAACAGAGGCGATGCTTCAGCAACGAGATGAACTCCAGCACTGCCTTATAAAGCCTGGAGGTGATGAGTTCAATCTGGTGCAGGTGTGGGTGATCAGCGCAGTGCCAAGAACAGGAGACGGGGCGAAAACACCAAAATGCCTCACTTATGATCGCCTGGTGACCATCATATTTCCTCTGCACTATCAAACAATGGTTAACAACAGAGTGATGTTTTCCTTGATTGCATTTTCCTGGATTATTGCCATAATAATCCATTTATTTTTAGTTGGTTTTCTCACCCGACTTTCCTTCTGTGWGTCTGTGATTATTAACAGCTRTTTCTGTGACCATGGTCAAATGTTCAAACTTGCATGTAATGATTATTTCCCCCGTTTTTAATGTCTTATGTGTTTCCATTTTTTCAGTTTGGCTTCCTTTTCTTATCATTGTGTCCAGTTATATTTGTATTGGCTATGCTTTATCTAAAGTAGCCTTAGTTCAAGAGAGAATAAAAGACTTTAAAACGTGCATAGCTCAYCTGTCTTTAGTGGTAATTWATTTTATTCYGATAWTAATCACATTTACTATGCAGGCAAAAATATACCCAAATGCCAGGATCATAAATTTATCTTCTTCCACAGTTCTTCCTCCTATGTTGARCCAAATCATTTATGTTTTACAGACTCAAGAAATCAAAACATCAATGACGAAGATAATAAAAAGAAGAATGCAGTCAAAAGTCATGGTAAAATTGTATATGATTGAACCAAAGTGCAATTTTGCTTAAATTATGTTGAAAGCTAAATCTGCTAAATGGTTCTTTTCAAATCTTGTGTTGTGTTCCCCGACTGAGCACACACAACCTGACAAAAAGAAAAACAAAACAAAAGAAATCTGTTTTTCAACAACATACTTGTGAAGATTAAAGACACAAGCTTTTGTTAAAAGAATAAATTGCCAATCTCAAATACCAAARATATACTTTTGCTATGTATGAGTTGATATACTATACTATGAAATTCTCTGCTCATTGTATTTTACTTGTACTTTTATACATATGTGGACAATACTAAAATGTTAGAGCTGTGCAGTAAAAATAAGTCCTCCAAAGGCCTGTATTTTTACCATGTTTTGAAAAAAAATATCTCAATAAAATGAAGTGAAAAGKGTACAGCCTTTAAGTCCTGATCCTTTTTTATTTTTGTTTTTGTTAAAGTTGTCTAATGTCAGATGTCTTGTTTTAGATTTAAGGTTCAAGRTTTAATAACTTCTATCATTCAAAATCTGACAGCTCAAAGGGGCAAACTTTAACATGTTGCATTTTTTGTCAATATAATCTTCAAGTAAGACTAAACACTATAAAATAAGGTAAATTAGAGGTGATGTAAGGTGCAGTTGTAGTACAGAAACAAATGGATCTTAATGTCAGTATGGTATGTTACTGAGTTCGGCTTGTGTTTTGGCACCATGGATCAGTCAGCTTCTCTGACAGCAGCTAGAAGGGATGCTGCATGAGCGCCCTCGGCATCCCCTGCTTTTGACTGAAAACATGCTTTAATAGCAGCCGCCAAAATTCCCCAAAACCACCAGAAAAAAGTTGCTACATTTTGTCCCTTGTCACTTTACTTAAAAAGTAAAAAAAAAAGTGTCTGTAAACTTACTAAATAAAGCAACAAATTGGCTAAGTTTACAAAAAWTTTTGCCAAATGCAGGCCTGATTTTTACCATTTGCAGGTTTTTAAAACATATAATAACATCTAAAGCTGTTTACTTAATTTGTTGATTTTTTTCTCTGAACAGCATTTGTGTTGCTACGTGGATGTACAATATGTGCATAATGGACTGTCTACATCAACTGAGTGTCAAAAATGTTAGAAATTTAAGATTCAGTGCAGAAAATGAACCAGTGGTGGATCTAGGACTTTTTTTAAGTAAGGGGCCATCAAGGGGCCACAATATTCAGAGAGGTGCCATGTATTTGTTCAGTATCCTTGCACACAAATCCCTGGTTTTGGGAAGGTGTATAACAGCTTGCACAGTAAATTTTCCTTACCAATTTTGCATGCATTTTTAATGTACATAGATGAAATATTCTCAAACACAACATGTGAGAAAATCCTGTCATCAATGGTGAGTTGAGAGACTTTTTTCTGCAGGATTGTTCAAACTTTAAGAAAAGAAAAAGACTTGTATCAGCTTGATTCATGC
>NW_013952559.1:1211415-1212704 GCF_001266775.1 Austrofundulus limnaeus | reverse complement strand
TGTTTGCCCCCTATGTTGTTGCAAAACATTCTAAAACATACTCTGAACAGTAGGTGGACCTCCACTCCTAGCTGTGTCGCGTTTCACGCATTTCGTAAATCAGTTCCCTCAAAACATTTTATATCGTCACATTTTTTGTTGCTGCTCAGCTTTCACCTTAGCCATTTCAGGGTTTTTATCTCACGACGAGACCATGCCTGAGTGGCTCAGTGAGGAGCTGTTCAGCCCCATGATCTGGCCCACTCATACTCGCTGGATCTCAACTGAGGCACAGTTAAAGAGTGTGGGGGCCCAGCTCGTGGGTGTTTGAGGGAGGGGGGRTACATGTGTGTACGTGTGTGAGGCTGATGATGTCATCAKTTCTTCCTGGGTTTTTTTCCCCCACCACATGTGTTAATCAGAGGCTGCAAATTTGTTAGTCTTACAGGGACGTGCAGCGGGGCTGATAAATTACTTGATTAAACATAAAAGCTGATAAGTTACTTGAATTGATACATAAAAGGGAAAACAGAGAACCTGTTTCACAGGCAGTTCCTGGGGGCCATTCGAATGTATTACATTGCTAAATGAATGGTGAATGAGCTTTTGCTAAAAGCAGCAGAGAGAAGTGCAATCTGTGTATTTAAAGATTACGGCMCCTGGCTTCCCCTGGCCTTTGTTCAAAGAACAAGGGCATATTTGTTTATAGATGAGGATAAGATGGAGAACTGATGTGTGTTTGAGTAATATTATTTATGAACTGCAATTATGTAAATGAATCATCATCAGTTTCACACACGAACTGTCTGTCTGAAAAAGTGTTTCTGAATTTTTCCTAATTTTTGTCTTTTGTCTCTGTGTTTGTATGAGTTTTTTTTCCGCAGGGCAAATGCTGTTCTCATCGAGGRGATGCTCCATTTACACCTGGACCAGCTGGGAGCTGTGCGCCACCTCSTGCTAGCCTTTCCAATGGGCATTTCCTGGGGGTCCTTTTGAGGGGGACCCATCCCTCCCACATCTCACATTCCATATTTGAGCAGGCCGTGTTTTGCAGCTGCTCTCTCTCTCTGGGCGAGGGTTCTAAAACGCTACACCTTTGGCCCTTTTGTTCTTGTGTGATTTCTGATCACACACTGTCTGCCTTAATGAAATAAAGAGAACAAAACTGTTTTTTACACCCAAGGCTGAATTAGCTGGGTGAGAGTGCTTTTCGCCACTCTGTTTGCATTTTTCCCGCCACCATGAAACTCAATATGAATTGCCCCTATCTGAAATACTGGACTAATCTTGTGCTTTTCTGACTGGCTTAT
>NW_013952559.1:1209429-1211150 GCF_001266775.1 Austrofundulus limnaeus | reverse complement strand
AACAGACAATTTCACAAACTGTCAGCACATTCAACTTTGTACAGAACAAAGTATTCAGTGAGAATGTTTCATTCATTCAGATCTAGGATTTGTTTTTGAGTGATCGTTTTATTGTTTTAAGCAGTGTATTAGTATACAGTATATTTCATCAACACAAGGACAGAGGTAAAAAGCTAAAAAGGATAAATAACTAATGCGGTGTATTCATAAACTAGAAATTGTAATATTTAAAAAAATCAAATACAAACAAAATCACAGGTAATTTTGGTGAGAATAGTGAATGAGATTATTTGAAGAGACCTGTAAAGTTAAAAAAGCTTTGTACGGATTGTAAAACAAATTACTGCAGTGCCACAACATTTGACTCAAGACATTTTCTGATGTTGACATGGAATACACCAGAGCTTAGCCTTTAACACAAAGGAGATTTGAAAAACACTTAAAGCTGGTCAGGCCTGCACAAACTGAAAGAGAACAGCACAAAGAAGAGTGGGTTACAGACGATGTAACAGTGCTGACATATTGTTTTATTTTCTGTACAAACTGCTTTATGATGAGTTTATTCAACTCAGCTCTTGGAAGAAATATCACCTTTGTTCGTCCTGCTTATTTCATAATAAGTGGATTCATCGGCTTACCGTATATGAAGTATTACTATGTGTTTCTTCTTTTTGTCTACATTGTTTCAGTTCTTGGAAACACGGCTGTTATGGCTGTAATATATCTGGATTATAGCTTAAGAACTCCAAAGTATGTTGCTGTTTTCAACCTGGCCCTTGTGGATTTGTTGGAGAGCACTGCTCTGGTGCCCAAAGTGCTTGACATCTTTTTATTYGATCACTTCAATATTCTGTACAATGATTGTTTGACATTCCTGTTTTTCTGCTATGCTTGTCTTTCAATGCAGGCTCTTAATCTGGTTGTTCTCTGTTATGATCGGCTGGTAGCCATCATGTTTCCTCTTCACTATCAAGTGAAGGTTAATAATGGATCAATGATTTATTTGATTGCATTTTCTTGGATTTTTACAATAATTACCACCTTAGTTACAGTTTGTTTACTCACCCGACTTTCCTTCTGTGAGTCTGTAGTTATTAACAGCTATTTCTGTGACCATGGTCAGATATTCAAACTTTCATGTAATGATAACTATCCCAGTTTTGTCATTTCTTATGTGATGCCATTTATTTTTGTGTGGATTCCTTTTGTAGTAATCTTGTCCAGTTATATTTGTATTGGCTATGCTTTATCTAAATTAGCTTCATTTCAAGAGAGAGCAAAAGCCTTTAAAACATGCACAGCTCATCTGTCTTTAGTGATAATATATTTTATTCCAATTTTAATCACTTTTACCATGAGTGCAAAAATACACCCAAATGCCAGAATTATAAATTTATCTTTGGCCTCAGTTCTTCCTCYCATGTTGAACCCAATAATTTATGTTTTACAGACACAAGAAATCAAATTTTCAATGAAGAAAATATTAAAAAGGAGGCAAGTGAGACTTGCGGTAAGATAAAATGCCATTTAAATAAAAAAAGACATTTATGCCAATCTGTAACTGAATTCAGTATGTGGAACAACTTTCCTTAACATGCTTTGAACAATAAATATGTTACATTTACTGGAATTATTTTCCCTATATGTGGAGTTTGTAACTGGGTTCAGTAGCATTTGGCCTCATGCAAGAACCGTTCGTACGCACAGATTTGTTCTTAAGT
>NW_013952559.1:1202237-1203456 GCF_001266775.1 Austrofundulus limnaeus | reverse complement strand
TTTTTTCCTCAGGGATTAGTTGACGCCCTGGGTAGCTGGGTTGGTATTTGGCTTCCCCTCCTGGGCAGTATCAGGGTTACCCCTGGTCTTTTTTTCTGAGGCCMATCTCATAACATAATTTTTAAACATTTAGACTCTTCTGGATGGTTTGGTGTAGTGTTTTTTAATTTTATTGTTTGTTTTGTTTGTTTTTGGTTTATGATTTCTTAGTTTTTTTGTCCTTCTGTGCAGCTCCCTGGTGAAGCTTAGGTGATTGTCAGCTGAGTCTCCCGGAGACTCCTCCAATGACAGTCATATTTTTGTTTATTTGTTCCTTTCTGAGTTTGTGGTAGGCTGGGGAGGGGGTTTTCGGCTACCTTGAGCCTGGTACGCCAGGAAGACATATTTTAGGGAGAATTCGCCCATCTGGGTTTTGCTGTTGAGGTCCAGGGGGCTGAGAGTTGCTGTCTAACAATGTCTATGTCATTCACAGAAGGACTGGATCCGAGCTTACTTTAGGGTTTAGCATAGGTGTAACAAGAGGAGGGGGTGCTATTTCTTTTAGTTTGATTAATTTAGACTTTAGATTTAGCTTTTGTTTGTTATTTTTTGTTAAACTTTAGTTTTTTTGTTTTCTTCTCTTCATTGCACAAGCCAGCTCATGCCAGTAATTCATACATTTTGAGATTCATGCCTTATGGGCACTGTGGGTTTTGTTTTCAGTGCTTTTGAATTGCATGGGGTGGGAACTGAATTTTGCACATTGTCCTAATTTGCATTACTTAAGGTTCATTTATTGACAACTAGTTGTTAACACTTTATCCAAGATAAGATTCTGATGGAACATAAGCGGCTAATGCAATCAAATTCGCTGGGGGCAGAAGTTGTGTTGTGATRCCTTGTCTGAGTTTGGACTTTTTAGTTTTTTTTTTAATTTTGATGTCTTTCTTCATCAATTCTTCTGATGTGTAATAATGTTTCATTTGTCTTTAAGCCTTTTTCCTGTTGTATCTTACATTGACTGAATGTATATGTTGTTGGTCGTCATTTAACTTGCACTATTTTTCCCTTATTTCTCCATTGTGTTTGTTGTTGGGTGATCCATTTGTGTTTGGATGTTTCATAATTATTCCATTTGGTTTGGTTTTGAGTATTGTTTACTCAAGAGGAGGGATTGTTATGGACTAATTATTTATATCTGTTTCACCTTGACGCTGTCCAGTACTCATATATCTTATGA
>NW_013952559.1:1196518-1202227 GCF_001266775.1 Austrofundulus limnaeus | reverse complement strand
CACATATACATATGTCTGTATATGCACATACCATTCAGTCAGTGCCCGAATAGAAAACCCAGGATGTAAACACCTGTTTGTGTGCGGTTGTGAGCATGCATGAATATACAAGATCTCTCCAAWGGAATGTTTCACAGTGACTGTGGGGGACCACAGACCTGACCCACAAAGCCGGACAGTTTGAATGTTGTGGACTAGATTTTGGCAAAGCCATGTGATAGTCTTCCTTACGAAGAAAAACTTAGAGTTAAACAGCAGGGATGATGAACTCCTCAGATTAATTTGGTGCAAAAGGTGGGGAAAGGTAATAGATCTTTTCAGCTGTCCTGGTATGACAAAGTGAGCTGGCTGAAAGGAAGCGCTGTAAAATGATCTGGGACAGGGTCACAGATCATTTTCTTGAAAAGGAACAGAGGGTAGAATTTACGTATAAATAAACTGACACATTTTATGATGTAGGCCGAAATTGAGCTTCCCCTTCTTGAAMGACCAGCATCCACCACAGATCTTTACCCAAATAAAAAAATGTGGTATCATCTGCAAATAAAACACATTTAAAAAGTCCTGACACATTTACCAAGTCATTCACATATAAAATAAATAACTTTGCTCCAAGTACAGAACATTGAGGAACTCCACATGTGATGTCACAGAGTTCACATCTTACATGATTTATTTGAACAAACTGTTTCCTATCTTTCAAATAGCTAGATACCCACTACAATGCTGGTCCTCTAAAGAAATACCAATTGAAATATCTCAGTCTGTGTGTAATGAATTAATATAATATACAAGTTTCACTTTCTGACTGGAATTCCTGACATACCATACCATACCATACCATACCATACCATGCCATACCATACCATACCATACCATACCATACCATACCATACCATACCATACCATACCATACCATACCACTTTTATTTATAAAGCACTTTAAACAGCACAAGGCCAAACAAAGTGCTGTACAGTAGACAGACATAACAGGACATAGTTAGAATTACAGTTAAAATACAATCAAAATACAAATCAAAAATATGGAGCATTCATATTTACAGWACAAATAGAACAGAGTTATTATTCACGGTGAGGTTTTGCACATCTCATTCAGACTAAAAGGCAAGGGAGTAGTAGTGTGTTTTTAAATGAGACTTGAAGACAGCGAGGGAAGGAGACTGTCTGACATGTAGTGGTAGATCATTCCACAGTTTTGGACCTGCTACAGAAAAGGATCTGTCACCTCTCAGTTTGAGACGAGAGTTAAGGACCTTCAGAAGCAGCTGACCAGATGATCTAAGAGAGCGCTGTGGGACAAGTGGATGCACTAGATCTAGAGGTAAGAGGAGGCGGWGTTGTTTAGGCATTTAAAGACATACAGGAGGATCTTAAAGTGAATTCTGAAATGAACCGGAAGCCAGTGAAGAGATGCTAGAACAGGAGTGATATGTGCTTTTTTACTTGTGCATTCTGAACCATTTGCAATTGAGCAATGGAAGACAGGCTGATTCCATACAGCAGAGCATTACAGTTATCCAGCCTGGATTAAATAAATGCATGGATTACTGTCTCCAGATTTTTACAAGATGGATTTTAACTTGGCCAGTCAGTTGGCCCACCTCCATATGCACCATGCGCGCCAGCGGCCGCAGATTCTGAAGATTTGCACCTAGCTGGCCAGTCGTTGTGGATGAGAGCGCTGATGCTTTGAGCTGTTTATTATCAAGCCAGGGGGATCCAATATCCGGGACAGGTTGGAGAAGCAGTGGTCAACTTGATATGATTTCAAGAGATCCTTGGTGGAATAATTCTTATGATGTTTCAGCTTTGCTAGCTTCAACAGCAACCCGGACCATCTTCCTCGCTGTTTGTGATGCTTCCTCCTGGGAGGTAGCCTTGGGTCCCGATGGATGGTGGCCTGTATCCCGAACAGGGATGCTGAAGAGTCCTGGTGGTCATATGATGAGAAGTTTGCCAGCGATCCAGAAAAAACTACAGAGCTCCAAAAATGTCTTGCGATCATACTGTATATGTGAAAATACCCCTTTGCAAATATTAAGTAAAAACAGTGAAAGTATGAAAAAGTGCAGGAGCGACAGACGGCAGGCTGTACATACTGGCGCCATCTTGAATTGGGATTGGGAATAAATCACTTTTCCTTTCATGATAATCAAATTTTTTGACCAGCACCTGTAAACCTTTTGAAATTAAAGTTTTAGAAATGCAGCAAAACACTTCAGTCTTTGGCTCAGGATTTAAGTCCGTAATAAATGATCTCTACAAACGGAAGTGTTTTAAAGTTCTATCTAAAACAGGTACGATATTAGTTGTTCCACAGAACCCAGCTCCAAAATATCTCCTTTACCTATCAGTTGTTTTATAGGAATATAGATCTATTTCATGTCTCTTCCCGTTTTTGAATTCATTCATGCAAAATGTGGGTTCTAACAAACTAATAGACTAGCTGACAAAACAGAGCAGACATATGAAATTATGTGATGCAGCCGATATTGACTTGTGCTGAGCTGATTGGATGCTAGCGAGTAAGATGCAGTCACAGGGGAAAAGACAGTAACGCTTTGTTTTAGACACAAGGTGAAGCATCAGATCATTTAAAACCTTGACAGAGAAGAAATCAGGAATAGAGCTGATCTCCATTTCTACATTCATTTGAGACGAGGCTGACTCACAGAAGACAAGACTTTGATTTATTAATCACACTTTTGCCTTTTTAAACTCTGAAAGCTGATTTTTTTAATGGAGTTATTCAACTCTGCTTTAGGGAAGAACATCACTTTTGTGCGTCCTGCATATTTTATAATAAGGGGGTTTATTGGCTTGCCTAATATGAAGCATTATTATGTGTTTTTGTTTTTTGTCTACATTGTTTCAGTGCTTGGAAACACAGCTGTTATGGCTGTAATATATCTGGATCATAACTTAAGAACTCCAAAGTATGTTGCTGTTTTCAACCTAGCCTTTGTGGACCTGTTAGGTAGCACTGCTCTGGTGCCGAAAGTGCTTGACATCTTTTTATTTAACCATAATATAATTCCTTACAATGACTGCTTGACATTCCTGTTTTTCTGTTATGCTTGCCTTTCAATGCAGTCTTTTAATCTGGTTGTTCTCTCCTAYGATCGCCTGATGGCCATCATCTTCCCTCTGCACTATCAGCTGAAGGTGACCTGCAGGTTTATGCTGTCCCTGATTGCCTTGTTCTGGCTTTTTGTTATAGTTGCTAACCTTATTTCAGTCTGTCTCCTTACAAGACTCTCCTTTTGTAATTCTGTGGTCATAAACAGCTATTTCTGTGATCATGGTCAGATTTACCGCTTAGCATGTAATGACAATTTTCCTAATGATGTAGTTAGTTTCCTTTACCCAGTTATTATATTTTGGTTTCCTCTGGTTTTTATCCTGCTAAGTTACATTTATATAGGTTATACTTTAGCTAAGGTGGCAACTTTACAACAAGGTGTCAAGGCCTTTAAAACATGTTTAGCTCATCTTTCATTAGTGGTTGTGTATTTCACCCCACTGTTGGTAACATTCACCCTGATGGAGAAAATACATCCGAACAACAGGATCATAAACTTGTCTTTAACCTCAGTCATTCCTCCCATGTTGAACCCCATCATTTATGTTCTGCAGACAAAAGAAATCAAAGCATCGATTAAAAAAATATTCAAAATCTGTTTAAAATCCAAAGTAGGAACAAGACACTCCACAACTACGTGAACAAGATGTGAAACTATTCAGTAAATATAACATTATCCTTTCATGATTGTATACTAAACCTGCTTCTGTATGGTTTCAAACATTTATAAATTGTAAAAACATATTTCATATTCAGCAATTTTCTTTGCATTACATAAATATTTTTTTATAGGTTTTAACTGTGAAAAAGAAAAGAAAACATGACTACATGTTAATGTTTGTTTAGATTAGTTTAATTTTACATGATATATTTTGTGATGTAAAATACATAAAGCAAAGTTGTTTCCCACCTAACTCGTAAAATGACTGTTATTGTTGTGCTTGGAATAAAATAAATGAATTTTGTGTTTGCTTACAGTCAAAAAGAACAAATAATTTTCCACAAATAAAAAAGTAATTTAATGTTTTGTGCATCAAAACTTTTTAAATCATAATAATATTTTATTTTTGCTGTTTAGGATATACATTATACNAATTTAATGTTTTGTGCATCAAAACTTTTTAAATCATAATAATATTTTATTTTTGCTGTTTAGGATATACATTATACAAGCTAAATTGAATTTCCCAGTCAAAATTATAAAAAAAATCTTTGTTATATATTGACACTGCTGTGATTTGAGATGCTTTATTCAGAAATGCACTGTGCACAGCGCCCCATCGTAAATGGCCAAGATAGCTTCTTCAATTTTTTTGTGCCTAAAAGTTACTTCATAGTTTTGTTTTTTGAAGCGCATTGTGTGGAGTGGCCAGGTATGAGAAGGCAGTATCTTACCAACAGCAGGTAACAATTAGAGCAGTCTCAGTATTTAGAATTAGTGAAAAACTATTAGGAAACATTCAAGCCATAAACTGTATTTTTCTACACCTCAAACCAGCATTCTGGAAGCCAGCTTAGGACGAGGTTCTCTGTAAGTTAGTTTCAGTACTAGTTTTAAATCCCACCCCCTTCACTTGTAGCTGAATGAAAATATTAGTAAGAAAACAAAGMAAAGAAAAACACTTCAGACTTTTTTTTTTATTTTTATTGATCCTTTTAGTTCTTAACGTTCTACGGCAGGATTATTCAAAAGGCCGGACGACTTCAATCTGCCACGCCAATGAGTTATTTAAAAATTTTGAAAAAATAACTAAATTTTAAATAAAAAAATACTTAAAATCCATCTATTATCTTAACCCACTTATTCCTTTCAGGGTCAATTAGACACTCATGTTTTTGGTTTGTGGGAGGAAACGGGAATACCCAGAAAAACCCACACAATCACARAGAGAACATGATAACTCTACCCAGAAAGTGCTCATCTGGGATTTGAGCTGGCAACCTTCTCGCTGAGAAGCAACATCTCTACCAATTGAGCCACTGTGCCACCAGATTTTAGATCAGGCATGATCAATTATGGTCCTTGAGGTCTGCAGCCCTGCATGTTTTACTTTTTTTTCCCTCTCTAACACACCTGATTCAGTCAGTGAATTACCTCTTCCAAGTTCTGCAGAAGCCTGAAGATCATCCATTCATTCAAATCAGGTGTGTTGGAGCAGAGAAACAAGTTAAACATGCGGGGCTGTGGACCTCGAGGACCGGATTTGACTGTCCCTGTTTTGGATCATTTTTAAATTTGATTCAGTGCAACAAAATAAACAAATTTAAAAGGCAAAGTATATACTTGTACAGAATGCAACGTTTCCCCTGAACAATTTTTTATAGCCCTGTGCTATGTTCAAATAGTCATTTTTCTTGTTTCTTAAAGACAGGTCATGTAATGCCATAACACCATAGGCAGAATTTAAAGCCCTACATCCGCATTGCACAGACTCTGGTTCCTAAAGTTCAAATTTATTTTTATTTTTTCACTTCAGTAGAAAAAATAACTTAACATTAGTTTCTTAATTTCTTCATCATCAGTGTTTTTTTAAGTAAAGAAAAAAAATAGAGAAAACAAAGAGGAAATGTAATTAGAAAGATTGAATTAGATATTAGAAATATAT
>NW_013952559.1:1188402-1189744 GCF_001266775.1 Austrofundulus limnaeus | reverse complement strand
CTCAGTGACCAGTCAGAACCCCCCGGATCAGAACACCTGTTTGTGAGCGGTTGTGAGCATGCGTATTTACAAGATTTCTCCAGTGGAATATTTAATAGTGACTGTGAAGGACCAAAGACCCAACCCTTAAAACACGAGGTAGACATGGGGGAGACCAGGGCCAAAGGACCATGACCAGGCCCAGACCCCAGCCTGACCAATAACCAAACATACACAATCACACCAACCCACCCTCATCCTCACACCCACTCATTCAAAGACATACAAAAAGGACGCCACATTCCACTCATACTCCCGATATATACTCTATACCCCCCAGGTCGAGGACATGCACCCACCCCCTACAGGAGGAAGCACACACCCGAACCCATGGGGTAGACCCAATCATTCTGGGGTGGAGAGGAGCAGACAGCCCAGGACCGGCCCAGGCCGCACCAGGCCACCTGGCCAGCCCCCCGCCGCAGATAAGCCACGCCCATGACCACTCCCCCACACCGCCAATGGCCAAGCACACCACCCCCACACACACACCCTAGCCAACCACACACCGGAACCCGGCAGCCACGCCGGCCAGCGGGCCATCCATAGCAACCAGGAGCCTCATTCCAGGAGTCCAAGCAGCACCAGGGAGGATGGAGAGCCAGCCCCAACCCTGGCAACACTCCAAGCCCGGAGCCCACCTGCAGCCCAGGACCACGCCCAGCGGCCTGCMCTTCTCCTGGACCCMCCTCCCAAATGGCAGTCAGGGAACGGGAGGGTAGAAAAAACCCTGACACGCACACCTCCACCCCCAGATGTACTGTTGGTACATGTTGTTCTRGAGAGCAATTAAAAAGGGAAAGAAAAAGAGGCAGAGGCCGGCATGGTGCCAGTTTCCCCTCCAMCACTACTCTAACCCAAAACCCTAAGTGTCTACATGCAAACCTTGGGAGTGGGCACAGGCACAGGAGGTGAGAGTGGTACCATCCGGCCACCTATAGCCATGAGTGCCCACCTCAAGWTCCTATATGTGAATGTCATGAAAATGTTATGAGTGAATGTCTGGAATGTACAATAAAATTGGGGCCCATGTGGTTATGGCATATAGAAATATAATATTGTTCCTCTTATAACACACATGCGCCCCAAAAACCCAACATGGGTGGAGGTGAAAATGAAGAGGGTGGAGGTATGCGGTGAGGGATGGGGAGAAAAATAACTGAAGGAGCAAAATACTACCACAGGGAGTCAGCTCCCCCGCTGGCCCCAGTAAGCTTTTTTCCCCTCTTTGTGTTGGTATCGTTAGGGCCCTGATTCACACCTTTTCCTCACAGGGGGCTGAGTCACACTTGCAATAACAGCA
>NW_013952559.1:1185554-1188002 GCF_001266775.1 Austrofundulus limnaeus | reverse complement strand
GATGAAGATGTTCTCATCCTTGATAGAGAGGAATGTTGGTTTGAGAGAGGAGTAAAGGAAGCCATCTTTGTGAAGAAAATCTGTCCACCATTAAACAGAGGTGGAGGCCTTATTGTCCAGTTGTCCTCCTCCTACAAAGCTGTTATTGCAAGTATGACTCAGCCCCCTGTGAGGAAAAGGTGTGAATCAGGGCCCCAACGATACCAACACAAGTACCTAAACACTTGACCCTGACTGAAGACACCTCCAGTTAGAAGATGAATGTTTTGACAAGTGAACCGACGTCCAGCTGAAGCAACCGAGAGACGCAAGTGTTTATTCTGATTTTCTCACATATTGATAAAATAAAAAGTTAGGGCTAACATCCTCCTTTCCATTTCTTGACTTTTGCATTGCCATCTAAGTTTAATGTACCTGCAAACATCTGGTTTATTAAGACTGTTGTGGAATACTTATTTCTGTATCACCTTGACACTGTCCACTGTTCATATCTCGTTGATATCCCTGGACGTCATCATCGAGTTGACCTATTTCCGTGTATCAGGATGGGGCAGGTTGGGATTGGTTGTTCGTTATCACACGATGTTAGCTGACAGTATATCWTTGCTTGCCGGCCTATGACAGGCGGGCCCACATCCAACAGACTTYRTGATTGTTTTCTGTTCCATGTCTGCCCATTAATAAATGACTTGATGATCATACCCGCAAGACTATTTGTCTTTTTAACACACTTTCGCWGTGTTTCTGACTATCTTGCCAYGACAAAGACCTAAAACCTGAAGTTCTGCTGTTTCTGTTAGAGTTGCCATATTGATGATTAATTAGTGCGGACGCGTACTGATTGTTGTTGATGTTAAAACTTTTAACACAATTTTATTATCCACAATAAGCTGTACATTAGTGATTTATTTTGATTCTATAAATAAATCATCTCAWTKAYKASWWSAWMWWWWWTWMWTYRMYKAMWRWMKKYYKTMTTWGTGTGGTCTCATTTTCACACAGAGAGGTTGTTTGCTTCCTTAAACAGAAGAACCTATGAACTCCCTTGTAACACTTCGTTTTAAGAAGTGTAGGGGAGACAGGGGACAGTTGCAACACTTTCTGCATTTGACTCTGTTACTCAGAGTTGGTTTTAATTAGACAAACCTGTCACGACTTGGTGGTGAGGAGAACCCAAAATGCAGGCAGGCAGGCAGACCAAACTTAAAGTAATTAAAAAGACTTTAATAAAGAAAAAAGCCAATATGGTGGCAAGGTAACAAAACATCAAAACTTGGAGCGTGGAGGCGAGGCGAGGCGAGGCGAGGCGAGGCGAGGCGAAAACAAACATGGGTNACTTGCAATAACAGCATTGTAGGAGGAGGACAACTTGACACGAAGGCCTCCACCTCTGTTTAATTGTGAACGGGTTTTCTTCACAAAGATGGCTTCCTTTACTCCTCTCTATTAAGGATGAGARCATCTTCATCCCTCAAAGAGTGACCGCTGGCATGTAGAWGAGTGTAAACTGTAGAGTCCTGACCCGTCAAATTTGCTCGTCTGTGCTGGCTCATTCTTTTGAACAGTGGCTGTTTTGTTTTCTCAATGTATAAATGATCACAGTCCTCCTGACACTTAACAGCTATACAGTATTACTCTGTTTTTGCCGGGGAACTGGATCTTTGGGGTGAACTAATCTTTGTTGTAAAGTGTTTTGGGGTTTGAAAGCCACTGAGACRTCATGTTTAGAGAATAAATGTCTCAGTTTCTCTGAAACTCCTGCCACATAARGAATGACGACTGGTTTGGGTCTGGGTTTGGGGTCTTCATTTTCAGCTGGTTGTTGGCTGGAATCCTGTTTGRGTTTCTTGTCTGCTYTCAGAAAAGCCCAGTTAGGATAGCCGCACTGCTCCAGGGTCTATCTTGTGTGTGACTTCTCTTTCTTCCTGGCTCCTGTGTTTGTTGGGACTCTGTCTGCTCTGTGGTACAGAGTCCTGATGACTCCTAACTGTGTTCCAGTGGGTAATGGGAATCAAAACGCAAATACTGGTCKGTATGGGTGGGTTTGCGATACACATCAGTTYCCAACCATTCTCCATCCGAAACTGAGACATCACAGTYCAGGAACGCCAACCTGCCGTCTTTTACATCCTCTCGTGTGAACTTTACATATTTATCCACAGAGTTAATGTGATCAGTGAAATGTTGRACTTCCTGGGATTTAATTTTAACMCAGCTCTCATCAACATACYTGAACCAATGGCTYGGTGGTGTCCCTGTAAAGGACATCAGAGCTCTGTTTTCCACCTCCTCCATGTACAGGTTTGCAACAATAGGKGAAGCTGGGGAGCCCATAGMACACCCATGTTTCTGCCTATAATATAGCCCCCCATATGTGAAACAGGTTGATTCCAGGCACAGTTTCAGAAGTTGACACAGTTGTTCTGTGGAAAGAGTGGTTCTGCAGCT
>NW_013952559.1:1182038-1185311 GCF_001266775.1 Austrofundulus limnaeus | reverse complement strand
CTGTACGCCTACATAATGCCAAATTTACATTGAAAGAAACTGGGATTTTAAAACCATTGTCAAAAAAAAAAACTGTAGAAAATACATCTCAAACACTTATACTCTACGTTTTCAACTACAAAACTGTCATGAATACCAAATACCTTTTAAGTGTAAACTTAATTTAAACATCTTATCATCTGTACGTGCTCTGTTTTTATATGGATTTATCTATCGTATGGGGACAGTTGCAACCTGTCAGCCATGATAAAACCTCATGTGTTAGCTAAATAAGCTGATCTGGAAACATGTTAACTACATCAGTTAAAAGTCAACATATCACTTGCTTAAACCTTATGTTTGAGCTGGATCACAAAAACAGTGACAACAGTATAACAAAAATAAAGCTGGGCAAAAAAATTACTTTGGTACCTCAAAAACTGTTTTTTTTTTTTTTTCAAATAAATCCTGGAGCAGTTTTTGAAACTGCTTAGCTTTTCTCTGCAAGGTGGGACATCTAACTGAGTATGTACAGTGTGAGTGTCATCACTCTAGCTTGTTTCTGTTTGGAGAAAAATGACGTGTTGCAACCATCCCTTGTTGCTTTTGTCACCAGTCTCMGCTAAGTGAATCCTCATAAGAGTGAAGGTTCACTWTACTTACTAACTAATCAAATAGAAGTCAYTATCAGGAGTTTTCCCTCATGTAAAAGTTATGATTTGCTTACATTGCATCATATCATTAATAACAAACTTTTTCAACAGTCACACAATGACGCATGTCAACATCTAATATATGACCAGACTGTAAGACATAAAAAGTACAACACAGTAATGTTCACTTTAAAGCAATGCACATTTTCTGTTTCTTCGAGTGAGTTTGTTTTTAGTCACTTTTATCAAGCAGATAAATTTTCCTTGTTCAACATATTGATTTTTTGATTTGCTGTATTCTGTCAAATAGTAGTAATGTACTCAGTGGAAAAAAGTGCTCTAGTGCTGAACGCCACATTTTTTCCTCCTGAAAAATTCTACATTGGTGGGTTTTCTAATCTTCCTCATGCCAAGTACTTCTTCATATTTTTGTGTTTTCTTTACATCATWACTCTACTWGGAAATGGTTTTCTYCTGTCTGTTATTTACTTTGTAAAAAATCTTCATACTCCCAAGTATATAATTGTGTCTAAYCTRGCTTTCACAGATTTGTGTGGGAGCACTGCTCTCATCCCTCAAATGTTGGACACATTTTTATTTGACAGGAGATATATTGCCTATGAAGCTTGTTTAAGTTACATGTTCTTTGTTTTTTTCTTTGCATGTGTRCAGTCATGGACACTTGTGACAATGGCATATGACAGATTTATAGCAATTTGTTTCCCTTTAAGATACCACAATTTTGTCAGTAATAAATCTGTAGTTATTATGCTGCTGTTTTCATGGCTGTTTTGGACAAGTTTTATGACAACTACAGTTGGGTGTATAACTCGCCTTTYTTTTTGTGGATCTTTAGTGATACAAAGCTCTTTCTGTGATCATGGTCCATTATATCGTCTGGCCTGCAATAATACATTTTTAAATAACATATTAGCATATATTCTCTTCATTGTAGCCATTTGTATTCCTCCCACACTGATAATTGTAACTTATGTTTGTATTTCTGTYKCAYTGAGCAGGACTACATCAAAGAATCAAAGACTTAAAGCACTGAAAACTTGTACTTCTCACCTGATTATTGTTGCTCTTTTCTTTCTACCACTGATGGGCACCAATATAGCTGCAGTCAGTTTTTACATTCATCCCAATGCTAGAATCATAAATGCTGCTTTAACTCACACAATTCCTCCTTTACTTAATCCTATTATTTACTCCTTRAAGACAGAGGAAGTGTTGAATGCTATGAAGAAACTTTACAAAAGAAACAAACTAAATGTGATAAAACAGTGACGTCTCAATTTTTAAGTAGTTGCATTAAAATGATGTGTATTTCAAAAATGTATAATTTGTATTAGGGTGGCAYTGTGGCTCAACTGGTGGAGCTGATGCCTCTCAGCAAGAAGGTCACTGGATCAAATCCTGGCCTGCGGACATTTCTCTGCCAATTTTACATGTTCTCTCTATGCATGTGTTGGTTTTCTCCAGGCACTCCTCCCGCAGACCAAGCACACAGGTTAATTGATAACTCTAAAATTTCCCTTGGTGTGAGAGAGAGAATGAATGGTTGTTTGTCTCCTTTGTCTCTATGTGTGGCCCTGTGATGGAATTGCGACCTGTCCAGGGTGTACCCTGCCCCTCGCGCTGTGACAGCTGGATATAGGCACCAGTGACCCCCAAGACACTGAAAGGAAGAAGCGGTATAAGGGATGGATGGATTCTCATCATTTACTGTACGGTACTACTACTACATTATACTTTCTTGACTGTGAGAAATTATTTCTTAAAAACATAGGAGTTGCAGTTTAGAGTAATTATTGGTTTTCCTTCAAATTGTGTGTAAACAGGCTTTTGTTTGATTCAGCTCACAGTTCATCTTGTGTGCAATGAGCTTATTTTAGGTATACAAAAATGACTGCAATCTTGATGTTGATGTTTCAAAATGGCCTCAATAAGGCCTCCCAAAATCCAACAAAGAAAAAGAAATTCTTAAACTGTTTCCAACTGATTCCACATCAATCACTCAAATTCAGTCCTACATCACTATCACTGTCCTCAGTTGCCAATATTGACCCCCCTAAAAAAAAAGATGAGTATGTTTTCCTTTAAAAGAATGTTTGATGACTTGTTAAAGTTAGTGTCAGTCTAGCATTTTATATCTATATATTTTATGCTTGTTCATAAGTTAGCTGTGTATTTCATATATTTTTCTTGGATTCGGTTTTTGGAAGTTCATCCGCCATTTTTATTATCCACAGTCTGTTTTCAAATAAATGCAGATGTTCATTCAGCCTTTACTTGTGTCCTTTTTTTAAGCTACTACTCTTTGTTAGGTTATGGAGATACATCTTACAGCCTTTTAGAGAATATCATTAAAAATCGTATTTTGTTCTATTTATAAAATTATTAAATGAGTAAAAAATAACTAAGATAAGATAAAACTTTATTGGTCCCACAGTGGGAAAATTTGCACATCACTGCAGCTTAATACAGGAGAGGCTGAGAAGAATAATGAAATATGAATAAAAGATAAAATAACTTGTTTGAAGCAAAGTGACAGAAGATAAACTGACAGGATGCAGTAGTGCTGTTGGACCACTGGACCCTTTGTCTGGCCGTGTGTCTGTTAGAAATCTTGGGGTGA
>NW_013952559.1:1168398-1179365 GCF_001266775.1 Austrofundulus limnaeus | reverse complement strand
GTTTTAAGCTGTTTGGGAAAATAGATTGTAAAGTAAAAGCAAACAACTGTATAAAACATATTGACATCCACTTTCACTACAAACAAAAATGAACCAACATTTTTAAATGGGGGATCTGATCTGTAATCAAATAAAGAAGTCAACATTCAGGACTTTTTTGTTTTTCCTTCGTGTTGTGTAAAGGAGACGATGTTGTATGATGATGTTTGTGAGTTGCATGATATTCCTAATGGTATACATCAATTAATCAATCACACTGGGATGTATGTCAACATCCAACAGTAACTTATAAATGTAAAGAAGAACCCAGAGTTGTTCACTTCAGAGCACTGTACGCTTTCCTTTCTGTTTCCTCTAGTGAGTTTGTTTACAGCAACTTCTATAAACAACTGCAAAAAGCTGAAAAAAATACCATCATGTTGAACGACACATTTGTCAAAATGCTGAATGCTTTTTGTTCTCTCCAGTGAGTAAGTATAAAATCGCATCCATCAAGCAGCTGCATCATTCTTGTTGTTGAACATGTTGATTTTTGTGATCTGCATTTTAAATTCAAATAGATAATGGTAACGTATGCTGAAGAAAAAAGTGTCGTTCTGCTGAACTCTACATTTATTCGTCCTGAAAAATTTTACATAGGTGGATTTTCAAATCTTCCTCATGCTAAGTACTTCTTCATCTTTTTGTGCTTTGTTTATATCATAACTCTGCTTGGAAATGGTTTTCTTCTTTCAGTTATTTACCTTGTGAAAACTCTTCACACTCCCAAATACATAATTGTGTCTAACCTGGCTTTCACAGATTTGTGTGGGAGCACTGCTCTCATCCCGCAAATGTTGGACACATTTTTATTTGACAGGAGATATATTGCCTACAACACATGTTTGATTAATATGTTCTTTGTTTTTGTCTTTGGATTTGTACAGTCATGGACATTTGTGACAATGGCATATGACAGATTTATAGCAATTTGTTTCCCTTTAAAATATCACAACATTGTGACTAATAAATCTATAGTTGCCATGCTGCTGTTTTCATGGGTTTTTTTGACAACTTTTGTGTCAGTCATGGCTGGGTGCATAAATCGTCTTTCATTCTGTGGCTCTTTAGTGATACAAAGCTCTTTCTGTGATCATGGACCTATATATGGTCTAGCCTGTAATGATCCATATTTAAATTTCATTTTGGCATTACATGCCTTCATTTTTGTACTTTGTATTCCTCCTGTTCTGATCATTTTAACTTATGTTGGTATTTCTGTGGCACTGAGCAGGATTACATCAAGAGCGCAACGACTTAAAGCACTGAAAACTTGTACTTCTCACCTGATTCTTGTTGCTCTTTTCTTTCTGCCACAGTTGGCCACCAATATAGCTGTTTTGACCTCCAAACTTGATCCGAACACTCGAATCATAAACGCAGCTTTAACTCAAATAATCCCTCCTTTGCTTAATCCTATTATTTACTCCATAAAGACAGAGGAAATGATGAATGCTATGAAGAAACTTTACAAAAGAAACAAACTGAATGCAATTACAAAATACTGAAGTCTCCGATCTCTTACTAATTGCACTATAATTTATCTTGTACAAGTGAATATTGTGTCATTTGCTGACATTTATGGTGCTTGCCTGTGGTACAAAATCGCTCCTGCTTGGCTAAGAAATTTACGTTGAACCAGAGAGCTTTCTGTTATAATTTCCCTCAAAGTGTAACTGTAAAGCTTCAGTGTTTCATATTTTTGTCCCAGCTCAGCTTTGCTTCTGGTTTACCTTGTGGGTTCACTTCTTTATTTTTTGCTGTAACAAAAATCACAAAACCGTTAATTGCTGTAAAGGAAAATACTCTAGACTCTTTTTCAGCATGTACTGAATAATGCTTCCTGAAATCAAACAACAAGCAATCTTTAAAACTTTTTTCAACCATTCTCAGTCCCACATCAGTCGCTGCGCCTCTGTCCTAAAGAAACATCACTGTCCTTATCTTAGTTGTCCAACAATTGAACATAAAATTTTATTAATTTACATTTTTAAAGAAAATTTGCAGGATTGTTGGTGTTATTTTATCACTGTCATTGTTTTTGTTTTAGTATCTATTGATGCCTGTTGTTATATCAGCCTTTTATCTTTCAAATGAGTTCAATTTTGAGGGTTTCTTTTTCTCTTGTCCTGCATTTTTGTTTTCTTTGGAAATAAATGTTGTTACTCGTACCACTTTTTTTTTTTTCATTTCATTGCCTGAAAGCCTTTTAGGTTTGGGAAAGGTATCACACAGCCTTTTAGTGATTGACCATACAAAATGCATTTTGTCCTAATCAATCTAAAAGTTAAAATCAAAATTCACAAGAGTTGCAAGTCTAATGCTACGCTCACACCGAATGCATTTTGAGCAGCAAAAGCGCGCCCAACGCCTCAAATTGGACGCTCTACATTCAGACCGGGACAGAGACTAGAGGGTTGTCTGAAGAGGGAGGAGAGTCTTTTTTTATTTTTATTTTTTTACAGTCTGTCTTCGGTGGATGAAATAAAGATAAAATGAAGAAAATGGTATGCTTTATTTACTAAAGAGCAAGCGAACGTTGTGCACAGCAGATAATTAATTCACCAGAAAATTTAAAGGCGGGTTTGTTCARTTAGTTTCTCCTTGATTGATTGGTTGTTGCAGTGCGTCGAGCAGCAAAAGTTCAGATTTTTGAACTCGACTGTCAGCTGCTTTCGCCTGCTGCATGCATAGAAAATGCTCTACTTCAATCTTCTGCTTCCTTGCGCGCCACGCTAAATGGACTTGACGCGCYGCAAGACCCCTAGAGGTGCATCCACCATAGACTTTCCATGTAAACCTGCACCTGCAGCTCAAAATGCATTCGGTGTGAATGTAGCTTTATTAGTGCAGACGCTTGTACTGATTAAATTCAGATTAGCCGCTCAGATTGCCTCGCTATTTTTATTTTCAGTTGGCTTTGGACTTATAGTTATTTCAAATTACAAATTATTGTGGTAAATATGATTAATTTTTCTATTTTTCTTTTCACTAAAAAAAATGAAAGMCACAATTTCTGTTTTAGCTATTAGTTATCTTCCAGTCATTTACAGCTTCATATTTGTGGTAAAGAAGGTTAAAGAAGACACAGTAAGTTAAACACTCGGATAAATTTCTTTTGGCAGGCTTAAACAGTGATTTTTGGGGGATATTGTCTGACAATAAAAAAAACATGTTTAGATTCTCATTAGTCTACAATATCCCCCTACGAAGGGGTAATCTAAAAACTTTAAGAGATATTCAAACAACTGAACACAGGACCAGTGTTTTCCAGGTTTGGCTCCAGGATGTGACTTTGATGGTCCTGCAAAGGTACTGTGGTCCCTTTGTCTTGTTGTCATTGTAAGGTTTCTTTTAGTTGTACCTTTTCTGATCCAATACACCCAGACCAATGTACAATGCCAGTTTCAACTTGGAACTCTTAAACCCTTGGTAGTATTTTACAGAAATGTATCATTTGGGTTAATCAGTCATATTAAAAAAAAGCTGTTCAGACCTCACTTACTGTATCATAGTAAACAAGGCCGACAGTTCTCCCTTGTGTGTTCTTTAAAAGTTATGGTCTGCTTAAATCATATGCTTAATGACATCAACTAATTAAAAAATAGAGTGATGCAAGTCAACATCCAATACATGAGCAGGTCATAACATATAAATATAAAAAACAACCCAGTGCTGTTCAGCTTACAGCAGTGCACGCTCTCTGTTCTCTGTAGTGAGTTAGTTTATAGCTACTTCTGTCAAACAGCTGCATCATCTTTTGTTGTGTTGTTGATTTTGTGATTGGTTTTTTATATTTAGTCAAACAGATAATAGTAATGTACTCAGGAGGAAAAAGTACCACCGTGTTGAACTCCACATTTGTTCGTCCTGAAAAATTCTACATCAGTGGGTTTACCAACCTTCCTCATGCTAAGTACTTTTTTATATTTTTGTGCTTTGTTTACATCATAACTCTGCTTGGAAATGGTTTTCTCCTGTCTCTTATTTACCTTGTGAAAACTCTTCATACTCCCAAATACTTAATTGTATCGAATCTGGCTTTCACAGATTTGTGTGGGAGCACTGCTCTCATCCCTAAATTGTTGGACACATTTTTATTTGACAGGAGATATATTGCGTATGAAGCTTGTTTAAGCTACATGTTCTTTGTTTATTTATTTACATTTGTGCAGTCATGGATACTTGTGACAATGGCATATGACAGATTTATAGCAATTTGTTTCCCTTTAAGATACCACAGTATTGTGACTAATAAATCTGTAGTTGCTATGCTGCTGTTTTCTTGGGTGTTTTTTATGAGTTTCATGATAACCTCAGTTGTGTTTCTTAATCGTCTTTCTTTCTGTGGATCATTAGTGATACAAAGTTTTTTCTGTGATCACGGACCAATATATCGTCTGGCCTGTAATGATTTCACTAATAGTTACAATATGATCTATGTTGTCCTTATCTTTGTCATTTTTCTTCCTCTTGTTTTGATATTTTTAACTTATGTTGGTATTTCTGTCTCACTGASCAGGACTACATCAAAGGATCAACGACTTAAAGCACTGAAAACTTGTACTTCTCACCTGATTCTTGTTGCTCTTTTCTTTCTACCACTGGTGGGCACCAACATAGCTGTTTTGACCTCCTATATTCATCCAAATGCTCGGATCATAAACTCCAGTTTAACCCACACAGTTCCAGCGATGCTTAATCCTATTATATACTCTTTAAAAACAGAAGAAGTGATAAATGCTGTCAAGAGGCTTTGCAAAAGAAAAAAACTAAACAGTACAGTTACAAATTGGTGATGGTTTTATATTATTATCAGTTCTAAATAATCCATTGTAAATGGATAATATGCATGCTATGTTTTCTCAGTACTTTATCTATTTATTATGTTCAAAACTTTTCAGCAGGATTTGGATAAGTTTGTTCCATAAAACAGGATTATCCTGATCCTCACGTGAGGTAGGATTACAAGGTGGAATTCAGGAAGAAAATATGGGAAAAAAATTGCCAAATAATACATTTAGATTATTTAGTGTATATATACTTTATAGTACACTTCACTTGTTTAACTTGTAAATTGATAAAGAAGATAAAAAATTGGCTACCAATTATGCCTTTCAGTATAGTTAAAGTAAAAGTCAAAGAAAACTGATCTTGTTCACAAGAAATCCATGAACAGATTTTAATAACAAACAAAAATAATATTCAGKTTTTTTGTAATTGATCACTATATGTTAATTTCAAAGCAACAATCATCAGAGACGAACCTGTCAAAAATAATTTCTAATAACTGGAGCCCTTACTACATGTCCAGTCAGTCCCTCATTCTGACAATGTGCCTGAGGTTGGTCTGGTTCTTCAGGAGGCTCAGGTGTATTGTAAACATCGTCATAAGAAAGGTGAATACACTGATGTGATTCTTTATATTACTGGAAGTGAGAACTCTAAAGCTCTGCATGGGATTCAAGATGTTAAAGGGAATGGCGAGCCTATGAATGTTGAAGAAAGTGATCCAGTTCCTCCTAATGCAGAGGAAACATTTATTCTGGATCACAGCCTTTTTAATGAAGAACAACCTGGATCCTCAMTGGCGGAGCCAGCAATCGCAGGAGCTCAGAAAGAGTCTTGAAGCAAACTTTGTCAAATAAAAATGATGCCTATGAAACACTTCTTAAATGAGAATCTGGAAGAAGAGAAGCACAGATCCTACTGGCAGAGGAACAAATCAAGCTGACTAAACTGCAGCAAACCAAAGCAGAACTTCAGATCCACCTCCTAAAAGCAGGGCTTGGAAATGCTGGTCTTTCCTCAGATGAACAACAACCATAAACCTTATTTATTTATTTATTTATTTATTTATTTTTTATGATGACTATTGGACATTTACCTTTTTTTATCAGGATGTTTTCAAAATATCCACAATGTATTTGTTAATGTATGTTTTTTATTTATTTATTGTGGCTCAGATGAGGGGTCAGAAATTTAAAAAGGAAGTGGATGTTTCTTATTTTTGTTTCAAAAATAATAAACACTTAAAGTGAGCCCATGTTGGCTCTTCAACCTGTTTTCTTTTTACTTAGCTGGTAGCCCACATTGTCATATGTTGTCTCATTTAGAGCACTGGCAATCTGGATTTTGTCTTCTTGAAAACGGGCTCTGGATCAGGGCGATCCAATCTGAAGTTGCTTTGAAAAACTGACATCAAATTAAGACAGAGTCCTTGATTCTGGATAGCAAAGAACTGAAGTAAATTTTGTAATTGATTAATTAAATATTAGATTCAATATTGTCTTTTATATTTTCGGATCATTTCAGTCTGTAAGGTTAAAGCTGACAGAGTTGGTGTGTGTGTGTGTGTTATCATATGTTCTTTCTTTAGAGTTACTTTCTGACATCTGACGTAAAAGGTAACACCTCCTAGGGTGTAACCAGGAAGAAAGATACATTATAAGCTCAATTCATTTTTATAGTGCAGGGAARKYGTCAGTGTGTTGAAGAGTCTCTGCTCAGAGCAGGGCTGCTCGGCTTTGTTTGGGTTTTCTTGATATGAGCCCAMGGTCTTACTGAGGCATGTGTGCTGAGTGCTGTTCTGTGACTGAACCTGATTGGAGTCAGAAAATTGGAAGATAAAGTTTTAAGAAGAAATCCAGCAGATTCCTGTTTATTTGGACATACCATTTTGAACAATGCATATTTTTCCTACAGAATATTTCCAAATTTGGATAGATTTTTCCAGATTACATTTTTTGAACAACTGGCCMTAGATGTTTGTGAAATATAAATGAAAAGCTAAAAGCTCCATAAAAACATTGGTTTCTACTTTTACTTTACTACTGATTAGCTGCTGAGACTGCCTCACAGTTAGATATTTATTTTTAGTTGGCTGTGGACTTATAGTTATTTCAACATACCAATTATTGTAGCAAACATGAATACTTTTTCTATTTTTCTTTTCTATTTTTCTTTTCACTTAATAAAAAAAATAAAAGGAATGATTTCGGTTTTATCTATATTTAAACACAGCTATTCATATTCATTAATAATAATGAGGATTAATATTTTCCAGTTATTCACAGATTCACATTTGTGATAATGTAGGCTATAAAAAGACACAATAATTTAAACGCTCTGATAAACATCTTTTGGCAGGCCAAAACAATGATTTTTGGGAGATATTGTCAGATGGTAAAAGAAGCACTTTTTGAATCTCATTAGTCTACAATATCCCTCTATGAAGAGGTAGTCTAAAAACTTTAAKATATATTAAAACAACCAAACACTGGACCAGGCCTCTGGGGCTCACTGAAGAGGGTTTTCCACCCAAGTAACAGGGAAAGTTAAACTGTTGTTCTGGTATTGTTCTTATATGGTTCTGTTAAATCATAACGTTCTTAGAACGTTCTTTGAAGGTTATTGACTAACGTTTGAACAAACCTAGATACAACRTTCCAACCTAACGTTAGCCTGATGTTCAATGAATTTTCCGTTTGCCATCTGATCGGGTGAAGGTCCTGCGCATGCATGGGCATTTTTCTTTGGTAAAGATTTATCTTCATTGCGTGATTATGCATCTCTGCAAGCTGTTCTTGTAATTTTCATTTTGACATTTTTTAGTCTAAACATGCTTCACTAAATACATAAAAAGAATGGATTTGGTATTGTAATTTTTTTAAACACAAGTGAACTAAGTATTTTGCCTTAATTAATAACATTAAGGAAATGTTCAAAGAGCGTTCTACGCTGAATAAAGGAGATATCTCTTGGATTTATTTACATTCAACAGAAATGAGGCAATAACGGAGAACTGTTAAATCTCGCGATACTGCACGTGATTTTGTCTCACGTGGGATTTGGATTACAGGAAGTGGGAACCAACCAACTGTCCATTGTCAGATTCAAATGAAAAACCCATGGTACASATTGTTTCTACTTTGTTCGGGTTGATTTTATGAACGAATATTGTCAAAATCTCCGTCAAATTCAGTTAAATGTCAGTAAAGTCACTGTGAAAAAGTAAATACTTTCTGTGAGATTATATCATCTGGAGATTATATAAAGTCCAGTCCATACAGGTCAGGACAAACTAAATGTTTTGTAGAAGGTACTTGTAGATGATACTTCAGTGGGCTTATGCATCACCAGAGCGACACCAGGTCATGACTTTTCTGATGTTGGCATCGTCTCGAGTGCCATGGTTCTTCAGGATCTGTGTGACCCTTGCAGTAGCCATGCTGTGGTTCTTCAGGATCTGGACAATGTGGCCCTTGCAGTAGCCATGATGTGGTTCTTCAGGATCTGGACAATGTGGCCCTTGCAGTAGCCATGCTGTGGTTCTTCAGGATCTGGACAACGTGGCCCTTGCAATAGCCATGCTGTGGTTCTTCAGGATCTGGACAATGTGGCCCTTTCAGTAGCCATACTGGGGTTCTTCAGGATCTGGACAATGTGGCCCTTTCAGTAGCCATGCTGTGGTTCTTCAGGATCTGGACTGCATGGCCCTTGCAGTAGCCACGCTGTGGTTCTTCAGGATCTGGACTATGTGGCCCTTGCAGTAGCCATGCTGTTTGGACATTTATTTACTTCTTAAACATGGATTACTCATCACAGCTCTGCTACAGTTTTGAGATGATTCAAAATGTGGCAAGGGAGCTGGTTGTGACTGAACTCTTGAGAAAAGACCAAAATTTGAAGACAAAACTGCTCCCATAAGGAAAGCTGACTGTTTTTGTTGTAGGATGTAGGCTTATAGAAATATAAGCTTTCCCACACCTCTCATAACAAGGTTATGAGGAAATTATTTACCAAGGAATTTCTTATTTTTCATCAATATCTTGACTGTGCAAAGTGAATCAGACACACAATAAGTGGAACMACTCAGATGAGTTCAATTTGATCCATTAACAATACRCMATCGTTTATTTACATAAATTAAACAAATCATGAGTTAACAACTTAATTGTGGGTCATCAGCTTCCTATAACAAGTTTTACAATTAATAAGATATAAATCCGCATCCGAATTCAGTCTATATCAACTCAAAATACTTATGATAGAACAAGAAATTGTCAGTTCTGATGTTAAATAAACCAGACATTTAATGGCTAATTAAACTTAGATTCTAACAAGGCAAATAGTAACAAACAAAAGGAGGAAACAGTAAGATTAGTTTTTCTACTGTTTACTTTTACTAAGTATGAGAGACAACCGGACCTGCACTTCTTTCTCAACCCAGCTTCTGCYGGACCTRTCACCATAAACATCTCAGCCTTTTTACCTTTTGATGACTTCTTAGACACCCTCTGAGTATCGARAYTGGTCCACCTCTGATCGGTCAGGAAGACTCAGTAAGTCTGCTCACCTCCATCGGTAAAACATACGTTATTTCTCCGGTCCGCTTCTTTCCAGGCCCGTCCGAGGCCTGCTTTAGAGGCAGAAAATCTTGTTTTCTCACTCGAGGTGAACCCTATATTGTGAAGGTGAAAAGACATTTAAACCTCACTCTTGCCCTCCTGCATTTTGGAGGTTGAATTTCCAGGTGAACAATCAGCAATCTCAAACATATCACAGTGTTATTGTTAAGAATTGACATTAATGAGTTTGTAACTGTTGTAGAAATTATGTACAATTTCTGACTAGCAGCATTGTTCAATTATAGTTTGTATCTTTAGTGAAGAGATGCAAGGTTGTGCAGTCTAAATAGTCCCATCAGGGCCTGTTTAGTTACATAAATGTTGAAGTAAAGAATTTTGAATGCTGTTTTGAACCAAGATGTCACAATATGATRAGTGTTGGAATTTTTGACACACTGGATCAGTGTTTATCGTTTGGCTCTTGATTAAATGATATTTTTGTACGTGGGTAAAATGAGTAATGTTAAGAGTTAAGAAAGTTAATAGGAATTTGCCATTCTAGTAATCATTTATTTAAATATTAATGGTAACTATTTCTGCATTTCAAATCAGGCCAATAGTTCCATTGAATTGTTTACAATTGCAATTGTTCATTCAATCAGTCTAGAACCGAGGTTCTCAAACTGGGGTCCCAGGACCGCGAGGGGTCCACGAGCCCTATCTTGGGGGTCCTCAAAAATGTTCAATAAATGGTTATTTTGGATTTTATTTGAAAAATGAACATGAGGAACAATGCACTAGTAAAACAAACATACTAAACCAAACAAAAACATAATCTCATAATATTTAGGGGTTAAAATGACAGTAAATTATTTCTAAAACAGCATGGGGTTTATTAGGGGGTCCCTGGAAATTTTTCACACTTGTAAGGGGTCCCCAGACCCAAAAAGTTTGAGAACCCCTGGTCTAGAAATTATGGCCTTAAGCAGAATGTTTGTGTTGTTCTTTTCCAAAATTGTTAGCTGTAACATTTAAAAAAGTGTCCAATTTCAATGCTGCGACTGAGGTAACAAAACACTGAAAAACTGATTTAAACTGTTGATTTATATCTCAGTAGGTCAGTAATGTCACTTCAGTTTTTTAGCTACCGTCACTGCAGTGAAATTAGACATTTTGTTTTACAAGACTGCAGGGGTTACTGTTAACTATCTTGGAAGAAAATAAAAACATTAAAGGAATGTTCAAAGAACGTTCTAGCATAACGTTCTCACCTAACGTTCTGAGAACCAAGGGTGAACTCCAAAGTAATGCTCCGTAACCTAATTAGAACATTCTAGCAAAGTTCTTCTGTTACTTGAGCAGGCTTGGCTCCAGGATGTGTGCACTGTTTAAAAGTTATGGTCTGCTTACGTTGCATCATTTGCTTAATGACATAAATTGATTAAAAATACAGTGATGCAAGTCAACATCCAATAAATGAGCAGGTCATAACATAATATAAATATGAAAAACAACCCAGTGCTGTTCAGCTTACTGCAGTGCACACTCTCTGTTCTCTGTAGTGAGTTAGTTTACAGC
>NW_013952559.1:1159775-1161445 GCF_001266775.1 Austrofundulus limnaeus | reverse complement strand
CTATTGGACATTTACCTTTTTTTTTCAGGACGTTTTCAAAATATCCACAATGTATTTGTTAATTTATATTTTTATTTTGTTTATTGTGGCTCAGATGAGGGGTCAGAAAATTAAAAAGGAAGTGGATGTTTCTTATTTTTGTTTCAAAATAATAAACACTTAAAGTGAGCCCATGGCTCTTCAACCTGTTATCTTTTTACTTAGCTGGTAGCCCACATTGTCATATGTTGTCTCATTTAGAGCACTGGCAATCCAGATTTTGTCATCTTGAAAACGGACTCTGGATCAGGGTGATCCAATCTAAAGTTACTTTGAAAAACTGGCATCAAATTAAAACAGATTCCTTGATTCTGGATAGCAAAAAAAAAAAAGGTATTTCCAAATCTGGATAAATTTGATCCAGATTACATTTTTTGAACAACTGGCCCAAGATGTTTGTGAAATATAAATGAAAAACTAAAAGCGCCATAAAATTATTGCTTTCCACTTTTACTCTACTACTGATTAGCTGCTGAGACTGCCTCAATGTTAGATATTTATTTTATGTTGGCTGTGGACTTATAGTTATTTCAACATACTGTACATATTGGAGCAAATATGAATATGTTTTCTATTTTTCTTTTCACTTAATAAAAAATAAAAGCCATGATTTCTGTTTCATCTACATAGCAAAAACCGGAGTGTTAAAATTTCAGTGTYAAACTTTCAGAGTTGATTTTAACACTTAAGTGTTATTTAATCACTTTCTGAGTTAACTGACAGCCAATGTTGGTGTTAATTCAGACAGTTAATTTCATTAGTGTTGTCTTAACTCTGGAGAGAGTTAAATAAGCTCCACCCACTTTTAAATAACACTTAAAAGTGTTATATGTTATTTAACTTGAGTGTTGTCATATAACACCATGTAGTGTTGATTCTGAAAAGCCACGCCCTCTTCCACCTCATGCCAATAGCCTATATGCCACGGTCATTAATGACGTATTTCCGGTAAAATTATTGCCACACTCCTCCCTTCCACTCCCTGCTTACTGCCTATGTTTTTAGTGTTAGCTCCTAGTACTAGACTGTGAAAAAGTCACAAAAGTTGAAGCATCTGTGATCTACTGGTATAAAACGTGAGTTCTGTTGTGTGCCGTTGTGTCCACTAAGTCAGGGGTTCTCAAACCTTTTTGGTCTAGGGACCCCTTACAATGGCAAAAAGCATTCCAGGGACCCCCTCATAAACCCCATGCTGTTTTAAAAGATAATTTATTGTCAATTCAACCCCTAAATGCCATGGGAATGTATATTTTTATTCAGTTTATTATGCTTGTTTTATTAGTTCATTATTCTTCATGCAGTTTTTAAAAATAAAAAACAAATAAACATTTTAGTGAATTTTTTTGAGGACTCCCAAGATACCTCCCATGGACCCCTGGGGTTCCTGGGACCCCAGTTTGAGAACCTCTGCACTAAGCAGCAGTACGATTGAGTAATTAGTTTTTATCCTTTTTCCTTTAGATGAGGAGGTGACAGCAGTGGATCATAACATCACAGGGAAAACCTATCTTTAAAAGTTCACGCTTGCGTTTGTAATCGGCATTTCTAACCTGAGGATATTYAAGAGCCAGCATCAGAAATGAGAAGACGGAGGTTACAAAAGGGAAATGTACATTTATCCCCTTTTACTG
>NW_013952559.1:1156105-1158610 GCF_001266775.1 Austrofundulus limnaeus | reverse complement strand
CATTTATCCCCTTCACTTCCAAGACAGAGGAGGACAGCTAGCAGGAAGCTAACAGCAGCCGGTACAAAGGTAGGTGGGTGTATATGTGTGCACGCATTTGTTATACAGAGTATGAAATGTTTTTAGGTAACTTTGTCATGAGTTTTATGCAAAAGTAAAACCTTGTTAGAGTGTATATTACAGCGTAGACTAAAGCCGAGTAACGAGCCCCCCCCCCCGAGCACCGAGAGCAGCAGAACCTCCGCCTGATAATCATTACGTTTTCAGTTCACTAACGTCGGGGAAAACAGTCCAAACCATGCAAGTATCCCATCAATTTAAAGCCCAGACTCTGCTCTTTCCATCAATATGTGTCACAGCTCTACGTGAAAAATTCACGGAACAAGCAGCCAAGGAATAGTGAAAAAGGCTAAATTCTGGAACCATAAACAGGAACGTCTTTCCTTTGTTTTTATGGCTTTAATCCACTTTGGAGTGATTTTTTTTTTTCGATTTGGCTGGACCTGGATGTCTCCTGTGTTTATGTTGGTACATGTAATATGCTAATTCTGTACTGTGGAGATCATTTAGAGTTGTCGGATGAAAAAAAATCTTTTGCTAACACTGTGTTGACCGCGAACCGGAAGTGTCGGGAGTGGCATCAAGTGCTGGACCGGATGTCCGTGGTATATAGGCTATTGAACCAGAATATTAAAAGCAAAGGATGCTGGGTAATCCTGTAGGATTGGTGTGTTTGCATGTGTATGACTATTAAAGATGTCCATGAGTGTAAAATGAGTTGATCTGGTTAGTTGTTTTGTTCAGGTTAGTTAGTATAAGTCTGTGTCATTGGTCATAAATTGGCACCATGAGTGAGAGGTACTTCCTGGTGTATGAAGGTCGATTCTGTTGTGCTGCTTTGTTCATACACTTAAAGAGTTGATCTCAATTYTGAGCCAGAGTGCAATCTGCTCTGTAGCAATGCAAAACTTACACTGATCTTGTACGTTAGGCTACTAGATGCAGAATGCACTTTATATGTTTTGAAAAAGATACTTTAAAAGTGTTAAATATTAACACTTTTTAAAGTTTAATTTTGACTCAGTCTGTGAGAATTATATAAACTAAAAAAGAGTTAAATTAAACACTGTGAGTTAAATTAACATTATGGATTTTGCTGTGGTWTTTGGAAAGAGTGAAATTGTTAGAGATGGGAAAAATGGCTCTTTGAAGGGATCTGGATCTTGGGGAACTGTTTGTTTCATTGTGCCGTTCAAAAGAGCCGTTAGATTTGGAACGTATTACATCATCATGTAGGGAAATACGTCATCACGTAGCCGTACGTAATGAMGTAATCCCGTCACATRGGTGGAAACATTTGTTTGTCAAACGGAAACCCCCCTCTCCCTTTCACCATGAGCTTCTGTACTCCACAACTCTGCCTGTTTTCCCTGAAAAAGCAAAGTGGGAGCGGTTTAAATATGAAAAATAATGATTATATGAGGAATAAATGAAATAAAACTACAAATGGAATTGTTACTGCCCGCAGTTCATAATCAGAATCAGTTCATTGTCATTCAACACAGCTGTTATGTTGCAGAATGAAATTGCGATTTAGAACATCCGTTCGGAGTAAGACACACAAAACAAACATGGGGGAACGAATGTCCAAGGTCTTTCGCAACCACAGTCGCGCTACCTTTTGCAGCTTGGAATGCACACAATATGAAAATTGAGTTAAAAGAAGATGCTCTGATCCTATGTTTATACAGATACAGAAACACAGAATCACATGCTCAAAAAAATTACTCGCATAGAGCAAGGAGCTAAGGAACAGAGGGGGCTGGGGATCAAACACATGGTACGGGGTATGAAGCAGAAGAGCTGGTGACGGTAAGGTACTCTGTGCTGGAACCAATCAAAGACCTCCAAAATCCAGACCAAGTTGTCATCAACCAAAGCACAAATCACCAGAGTTCAGTTCTCTGTCTCCACCTATCATGGCCTTCAGACTGATCCACCCACGGATGTCTCACGTGTCATCCACGAAGTTTTGATAGCTGCGCCCACCAAGGTCCCAGACTGCAGGGATCCAAAAGATAAACATAATTGTATGGGACAAGCAGCTTTGATTTTCTCACTGCTTTCTGTCTTTAAATGCATCTCTGTGATGGTGAAAAAAAAGCCAATGTTCCAAATTCATTACCTCATTTACATTAAGTAAATGTACTCAGGAGGAAAACAAACTAAACAGTACAGTTACAAAATGGTGAACTTTTAATGCTCACTATTTTAAGGTAGTATTTTACAGAAAAATATCATTTTTTGATTTTTGTTTAAAAGTTATGAGTGTTGTTTAAAAGTTATGAGTGTTGTTTAAAAGTTATGAGTGTTGTTTAAAAGTTATGGTCTGCTTACGTTGCATCATTTGCTTAATGACATAAATTATTAAAAATACAGTGATGCATGTCAACATCCAATACATGAGCAGGTCATAACATATAAATATAAAAAACAACCCAGTGC
>NW_013952559.1:1147841-1153415 GCF_001266775.1 Austrofundulus limnaeus | reverse complement strand
TTCTTTCTGTGGATCGTTAGTGATACAAAGTTTTTTCTGTGATCATGCACCAATATATCGTCTGGCCTGTAACGATTTCACTAATAGTTATAATATGGCTTATGTTGTCCTTATTTTAGTAATTTTTCTTCCTCTTGTCTTGATATTTTTAACATATGTTTGTATTTCTTTTTCACTGAGCAGGACTACATCAAAGGATCAACGACTTAAAGCACTGAAAACTTGTACTTCTCACCTGATTCTCGTTGCTCTTTTCTTTCTACCACTGGTGGGCACCAATATAGCTGCTATGACCTCCTATATTCATCCAAATGCTCGGATCATAAACTCCAGTTTAACCCACACAGTTCCATCTATGCTTAATCCTATTATATACTCTTTGAAAACAGAAGAAGTGATAAATGCTGTTAAGAAACTTTGCAAAAGAAACAAACTAAACAGTACAGTTACATAGTGGTAAAGTCTTTATATTATAATATGTTATAAAAAATCAAATCTAAATGGATAATACAGTACATATGCTGTGTTTTGTTGTTCCTTTCCTGTCCCACAAAAACTAATTTTCTGAACCATAATATTTAAAAAAAGAGTTCACAGTTATCCATCTCTTTGAATGTATTTTATGAACCAGTGGACAGATCTTAATGAATCTTTTAAAATTGTCCGTGGATGTATAATTAATTCATTACCATCATTCTGATTCGAGACAACCACCAAGACCAATCCTTAAACTTTTAACACAAAAATAACTATATCCCAGTCAAGTGTACAAATGCATATGTTTTACTAAAATTTGGTGTGGTATTTAAAACATTAGATCACAAGCATTATTTCAAGAAATGTCCATTTCAGCACTTCCTGTTTTCTTCTGTTTACTTGTATATCTGGTTTCACATCTTGTAAGTTTTTTTTTTTGGTTTTTGGAAGTAAAACTTTTTTTATTTCCTTTCAAATCATTTAGTTGTGCTTATTATTGTGGGGGAAAAACATAGTAAACAATTGCTTTGGGAATTATTTTGGCTTGATTTTTTTCTACCTAAATACAAAATTATTGAATGAGTTGGGAAAAAAACTTCTATCTTCAGTTTCTATTTACAAAGAATCTAATTTTGATTGATTGATTGATTGATTGATTGATTGATTGATTGATTGATTGATTGATTATGCCTTTATTGTCATCGTATGGAGCACAATGAAATTACATTAAAGAACACCCATTCAAGAAGACACATATGACAAAAAAGATGGGGGGACAGGTGATCAGGTCATGCGGCAACCAGCAGGGGTTGTGCTACCTTTAAAAAGAAAATTCAAAATAACACAGAAGGTTAGATGAGGAAAAACAAAACAAAACATCATATTATATCAACAAATAATGATACACCATTGTGTTTATGAAAAAAAAATCTACAAGCAAGAGCACATTTATTAGCCACAGGAGTAAGTGAGTGTAGAGGGAATGAATCTGAAGAACCCAGCYTCCCCAAAGGAAAACCCATAGTTCAGCCATTAGTTCAGAATATTGGTGTTGATTTGTTCATTATGTGCAGCTACAGATTGACCTGCAGGGAATCAGATTAGACAGAGTGTGTGGGGGGAGAAGTGGGGGAGGAGCCACAAGTCGATGTAAACACCACGGAGAAATTAAATCCACAACCTTCAATGTCAACCGGGGGATGGGGGGGAAACACACAGTTCTGTAGTCAGTTGTTTGGGAACAGAGAAAATGTTTTCGGTCAGGCAGATAATAACAATTTTCCATCTGCCTTAATGTCCGCTGGTACATCTCAAGATGGTGAATCCAATCAGACAAATGGTGTGGACAATTCCGTCGAGCTGAGCTCTCAGCTTTCTTCAAGATCAATTCCATCTCGCCAGCAAAGTCCAGGAACCACAGCCGGCCCGCGACCCTCAGCAGAACCCCTTGCAGACCAAGTCACCAGCTGCTCACTCAAGGCAAAAGCCTGAGTGCTGAAAGAACGGCAATCCTTCATATTGGTCAGGCAGCCAGGAAATGGCCTGAATAGCCACCAATGCTGTTTTGTAGAACAGTGATCAGAATCCAAATATACTGTAGATCCAGCTAGTTGAACAGAGCAGAACAGAGGTCCCACCTCTGACATGTCCTCCCATGGGAAAAAAATTGTTCCAAAAGTTTATTAAGAAACCAGCTAACCAAATCCATAAAAATAAATCCATAATTTTTGGTTTTGGATGAAAACGTGGAGGAGGCTCCAAGCAGCAAAACAGAGAAAGATAAGGGAGGGCAGGAGAGAGGGAAAAAGTGAACAGAACTTCTGTTCTCCAAGAACAGAACAAAAAATATAATAAATATTAAAAATACATATTCTAATTAATTAATTAATTAATTAATTAATTATTTAAGCAATTTTAACTGCTAAATCAACATTAATTATTTTTTTCATTTCAGTAGGCTTTGCATCTTTGATGAAATAGGACTTTTGCATATTATAAAATCTGATCCTATATAGTTACATCATGATTCACTGTTTAAAATATGTCAAGCACAAAACACAGATATGAAGTAAAGTCTGTAGAGCCAGGCAGGGCATGCCCAAGGTTCTTTGAGGCCCTAAGTAAAGTTTTACTAGAAGATCCTTATTTTAAGACCGTCAATCACTCACCACCACAACCACTTATAACATTTTCTATTGTTCAGACTTCATTATCACCTGAGGCCCAACAAAAAAAATCTATATGTGTGCTTGTGTTTGTGTAGTTATCTATATTTTTCTAGCAAATTAGCTCCTGATTCCCTAAACAAGCTTAAATAAAAAGAAAACATACAAAGTACTTCTACTTGCTTAATTTCAAGAGACAAACACAATCTTCAAACACCTCAAGAGCTTAAGTTGCATCATATTGTTTATAACATAAACAAATTAGACAGTCACACAATGGCGCATGTCAACTGCCAATACATGACCAGACAGTAACATATAAAAGTACAACATAGTGCTGTTCACTTTAGAGCAGAACACACTTTCTATTCTTACAATTGAGTCAGGTTAGAGCTACTTCTGTCAAACAGATGCATTTTTGTTGTGTTGGTTGTTGGTTTTTTGRCTAAATTCATTGCATCTTTTAAAACAGATAATAGCAATGTACTTAAAAGAAAAAAGTGTCACCATATTGAACTCCACRTTTGTTCRGCCTGAAAAATTCTACATCAGTGGATTTTCCAACATGCCTTATGTTAAATATTATTATGTTTTCTTGTGTTTTGTTYACATCATGACTGTTCTTGGAAATGGTTTCCTCCTGTCTGTTATTTACTTTGTGAAAACTCTTCATACTCCCAAATACTTAATTGTRTCTAAYCTGGCTTTYACAGATTTGTGTGGGAGCACTKCTCTCATCCCTAAACTGTTGGACACATTTTTATTTGACARGAGATATATTGCCTATGAAGCTTGTTTAAGYTACATGTWCTTTGTTTATTTATTTACATTTGTGCAGTCATGGACACTTGTGACAATGGCATATGACAGATTTATAGCAATTTGTTTCCCTTTAAGATACCACAGTATTGTGACTAATAAATCTGTAGTTGCTATGCTGCTGTTTTCATGGATTTTTATGATGAGTATGACGGCAACCACAGCTGGGTTTATTAATCGTCTTTCTTTCTGTGGATCGTTGGTGATACAGAGTTTTTTCTGTGATCATGGACCAATATTTCGTCTGGCCTGTAATGATGTTTCTAATAGTTATAATATGGGTTATACTGTCATAACCATAGTCATTTTTCTTCCTCTTGTCTTGATATTTTTAACTTATGTTTGTATTTCTGCTGCACTGAGCAGGACTACATCAAAGGATCAACGACTTAAAGCACTGAAAACTTGTACTTCTCACCTGATTCTTGTTGCTCTTTTCTTTCTACCACTGGTGGGCACCAATATAGCTGCTATGACCTATATCCATCCAAATGCTAGGATGTTAAACTCCAGTTTAACCCACACAGTTCCATCTATGCTCAATCCTATCATATACTCTTTAAAAACAGAAGAAGTGATAAATGCTGTTAAGAAGCTTTGCAAAAGAAACAAACTAAACAGTACAGTCACAAAGTGGTGAAGTTTATATTATTATTGGTTGTACTGTAAATAATCTAATCTAAATGGATAATATGCTGTGTTTTGAGTGCTTTCCTGTCCTATGAAAATCAATCTGCTGAAGAACGTAAAATAATTTTCAGAAGAAAAGCATTTACAGCTCATCYGTATTTTCAAAAATATTTCATGAACCAGAGGACATATTTTAATGGATCTTTTAAAGTTGTCATTGGATGCACATTTAAAACTGATTGACATCAATCATATTTAAGATGGCCACCAGAGCTATTCCTAAAATCCTTAATACAAAATTTTTGGCTCATTTTTAACCTAATTGCATATAAGAGTATTGATCAAATGAAAAAAGCTTCTACTGTATCTTCAGTTTCTGTTTAAAATTACATTTTGATTGCTGAATTGACACTTTTTTTCCCATCTGGCTTTGTATGTTTGATTAAATAAGATTTTGTTTTGCCTAATTTGAATTCAGATCCTATAGGTAGTTACATGATTATTCACTGTTTAAAATATGTCAAGCACACAACACAGATATAAGGTAAAGTCTGTAGAGCCAGGCCAGGCAGGCCCTGTCACACTACGGTGTTTCAGACATACCAATTTATGAAAGGTTTAGGAAACTATATTAAAGATGGAATGTAAAAACTCAACTGGAAGCTTAGGCATGCACATCCTGGAATTCTAACAAATTGATCAAATATCTAACTTTTATTAGTGATTTAATGAAAAAAAAAAACATTTGAAAAGTTAGCAYAAGTTGTCTAAAAMCTTACAGTGTGACAGGGCCTTTAGTAAAGTTTTACTTGAAGACACTTATTTCACTAAAATCCACTTGTTACCTCTGCCAAGGGAGGATGTAATGTTTTCAGCCATGTCTGTCTGTCTGTCTATCTGTCTGTCTGTCTGTCTGTCTGTCTGTCTGTCTGTGGACAAAATTACTCAAAAACTTATGGACGGATTTTCATGAAATTTTCACCAGAAGTGCGTATTGGCCAAACAAACACACCAATAAAATTTGGTGATGATCCGGATCATGATCCAGACCCACAAACAGCCAATCAGCTTCAAGGAAGCTGACCGTAGACTTCCAATCACATCAGATCATTCGTAGATGGGTCAACCCCCCGACTGTAGACGTCCAATGGGATTGCCTGAAGCGGTGCACAAGACCAATCACACGAAGGCACATAGAAATAAAACTTTAGACAGAATTGTTTTTACATCGAAAAACTTACTGTTCGAAGTTACTTTAATGTAACAGCAGCTCATTTTCATAATACCTGTGCGTCCTAACTATTTAGTATTTTGTGTTTACGTTTTTGGAGTCCCCCCCCCACCTGTATCGAAAATGTAAGCTAGCTAACTCACCACCCCCCGTTCAGGTCTGTTATCCAATAGATAATGCTAAGGTTTACTTAAACAATTACGTTTATTCTGTTTTTTATGGCTAAATGTTTTCTTTTTTTCTGATGCTGTT
>NW_013952559.1:1139557-1147831 GCF_001266775.1 Austrofundulus limnaeus | reverse complement strand
GACAGACAGACAGACAGACAGACAGACAGACAGACAGACAGACAGACAGACAGACAGACAGACAGACAGACAGACAGACAGACAGACGCGACCGATAACATTACCTTCTCCCTTGGCAGAGGTAAAAAAAAAAAAAACACTCCCTAGAGAGGCCTGAAAACTTGCTAAATATAGTGACAAAGTCACTAAATTGACACACTGTCCCACAATCCACCTCCTCTCTAATGTCAGACAGCTGCATGTTAATTTAGCTATGCGTTAAATTTGTCAAATTATTGTAGGCTATATTACTAGATTTTTAAAAAAAATATTTTTGTACAAATATGATAATTACTGTATGCCTGGCAACACTGATTACTGTTTTCTCAAGACTGAACACATAATGTATTTTGCCATAAAGGAAGTTTTACTGATGTGAAACGTAAATCTGTCAATCTGTGTTTAACGATCTGTGGTTTTCTCAAGTACCAGGATGTGTGGCACAAATAAAGTCATTTTGGAACTGAAATTGAAAGTAATCAAATTGAATTTTCAGTTCAACAAAATAAAATATTTCATATTTAAAACTTTTAATTCAGTTTCAGTTTAAGAAAAATCATTTTCAAACCAACACATTTATTTTCAAAATGTGCAAACAGAGATTCAGCTTTTAATGGCAAAAGTTTCTTCCCATAGAAATCAAAGGAAGTACCTCTAACTGCTGTCAAGTGATGTGGTGATGAAGATGGAAACTCCCTGTRAATCCTAGCTGGAAGATTAGGGGTTGTTATGCTTAAYGGTAGGGTCTGATGMGAAGAAAGTAAAACWTTTTTTTCTCTTTTGTTGTTAGTGAGAATAGAATCAGCAGCATTACAAAATGAAAGTGAACGTTATAACTGTTGTAGAGCAGGCTTCTGGCTGGGGCCTTTGCTTCCTGTAACTGAGAGGAGCAGGAGAGTGAAAAAAAGCAGGTGAAAGGCAGGATTAGAGGAACATTAATAGGAACCTTAATAAAGAATAATGATGATAAAAAATAAATATATAAGAGATACATGATTGTCAGTGATTACGATGAGTGATTAATAAATCTAATGTGTTAAATGATTTTGGAAGTGTTGAATCAGTAAAATAGGTTTTAGTGGTGATTTTTGTTAAGATCTGAAGTCATTAAAGATAGGGGAGATCAATCCATGTCCTTACTATAATTAAACAAAGTGAAATCAACTATGTCCTATAAAAAAGGAACAAAGGGTTAAAAGACAAAAAGGGAAAGTTTTTCATTCATGTGTTCATGTAAAAAAATAATGATTTTCTTTTTTGCTTTGGTTTGCATAGTTTGATCACTGATAAATGAGTAAAAATTGAAGGTTAAGTAAGACAGTAATTGTTCTGAAGTAAATAAATACTAAATAAATGAATATGGTGTATAAAAACAGATCAAAGATTAAAAGAAGGGAAAAACAAAAAATAAATAAGATAAATAAAATAAAATAACAGTGTTAAGCGTTAAGAGGGAAAAAAAGGAAAAGGAAGAAAGACGAGAAATGTCGGCAGAAACACGACTGGCCAATTAAAATAAACAAGGAACTAAATGAAGGCAAATGACTGATCAAAAAAAATTCTGAAGGCCCTCCCAATCAGATTTTATAAACTCGTGTATCTCAAGAATTGGGGTCTCTTTTGTCCTCTGCTCCAGCTTACTCTGAACCTGTCCTTAATTCCTGCTGAAGACGGGAGGTTTGGCATCAACTAAGAGCAGAAGATAAAGCATTTCTGCATTACTGGAAGCTGAAGTGAACAGTATTTTTGAAGCTGGAAGAGCTGGGAGGAAGAGACCAATTCCAACCCTATTCACTCTGTTTAGAAGAATCCAGTCTAGCATCTTGCTTACAGACCAGAAAAGCTCACAATGCAGGTATGGCTTATGGTTGGTCTCTGCCCATGTTCATTTAAAATTGTTTTATTATGTTTTTTACCGTTTTACAATTTTTGACCATATTACCGCAGCTTAAGGAAAGTTAAAGGGTTTAATGCATTTAATCTGTTCTGATGTGTGGTTGATTTTTAATTCCTGCTGTACTTGCTACATCGCTTATTATTAAAATACAGCAACTAGAAAATTCTAAAAGCCAATGTGGACATTTAATTTTTGGTATTTTTTCACAATTTTCCTGCTGTCTCAAGAGTGTTAAATGGGTCATTTTCTGAGTTCTTATGATATTTTTCAATTAATCTAACCGCTTGACTTAGTGTGTAAGTAAATGTTAAAATAATATCCCTGGAGTTTACTTCCAGACTCCTAAAAATCATCCCAGTCAGTAAACAACTAAAAATCTCAAGAGAAATGCTGTCGTGAATCCAGGGATTCTGGGTGGTGAGCTTCTTTGGCCAGGCTGTTCGAGCAGGAATTTTAACCCAGATGAAACCAAGGTACACCCTGAAAAAGAGTAGACAGTTAGAACTGGGCAAACTCCTTTTTCTCACTTACAACCATGTAAATGTGCTGCCACCCCAGCTGCAAAGGAAGTCTGTCTGTGTCATGCAGCAGGCTGGAGGTTTTTTTTTCCCCTTCTTCTTTGAACAGTGAGAATAACAGGGTGCAGTTTTAGACGTGCGTGTAAACTGAGGACTGGAACTCTATGATTAATGACACTGCTTAACTTTGAGAGAAAATTCCCATTTCCAAAAAAAAAAATAAAATAAAATCCAACCACCTTGAGCCCTAAAATTGCATCATTCTGTCCATGACATAAAGAGATTAGACGGTCACACAGTGACACATGTCAACATCCAATTCATGATCAGACAGTAACAAATAAAAGTACAACATTGTGTTCGCTTTAGAACAGAACACATTTTATTTTAACAAGCGTGTCAGATTCCAGCTACATCTGTCAAACAGCTGCATCATCCGTTGTGTTGCTGATTTTGTGAATTGCTTCATCATATCTAGTCAAACAGATAATAATAATGTACAAAGAAGGAAAACGTACGACCTTACTGAACTCCACATTTATTCGTCCTGAAAGTTTCTTCATCAGTGGGTTTTCCAACCTTCCTCATGTTAAATATTATTATGTTTTCTTGTGTTTTGTTTACATCATGACTGTTCTTGGAAATGGTTTTCTCCTGTCTGTTATTTACCTTGTGAAAACTCTTCATACTCCCAAATACTTAATTGTGTCTAGCCTGGCTTTCGCAGATTTGTGTGGGAGCACTGCTCTCATCCCTAAACTGTTGGACRCATTTTTATTTGACAGGAGATATATTGCCTATGAAGCTTGTTTAAGTTACATGTTCTTTGTTGTAGTTTTTGGATGTGTGCAGTCATGGACACTTGTGGCAATGGCTTATGACAGATTTATAGCMATWTGTTTCCCTTTRAGATACCACAGTATTGTGACTAATAAATCTGTAGTTGCTATGCTGCTGTTTACTTGGATTTTTTGGATAAGCMTTRTAGCAGCCATGGTTGGGTTTATTAATCGTCTTTCTTTCTGTGGATCTTTAGTGATACAAAGTTTTTTCTGTGATCATGGACCAATATATCGYCTGGCCTGTAATGACTTTTCTTATAGTTATAATATGGCTTATGTTGTCTTAATTGCAGTCATTTTTCTTCCTCCTGTACTGATATTTCTAACTTATGTTTTTATTTCTTTTGCACTGAGCAGGACTACATCAAAGGATCAACGACTTAAAGCACTGAAAACTTGTACTTCTCACCTGATTCTTGTTGCTGTTTTCTTTCTACCACTGCTGGGCACCAATATAGCTGCTATGACCTCCTATATTCATCCAAATGCTCGGATTATAAACTCCAGTTTAACTCACATTGTTCCATCTTTGCTTAATCCTATTATATACTCTTTAAAAACAGAAGAAGTGATTAATGCTTTTAAGATGCTTTGCAAAAGAAACAAACTAAACTGTACAGTTACAAAATGGTGAAGTTTTTATATTGTTATTAGATGTACTGTAAATTGTCTAATCCAAATAGAAATTGTATAATGCTGTGTTTTGTCACTGCTTTCCTGTCCTACAAAACAAATATGTTAAACAAAGATTATTATCAGAATAAATACGTTCTAGCTCATTTGTCTCATTTAATATACGCTATATTGCCAAAAGTATTTGCTCACCTGCCTTGACTGACATATGAAATTAARTGACATCCCATTCCTAATCCATAGGGTTCAATATGATGTTGGTCCACCCTTTGCAGCCAGAACAACTTCAACTTTTCTGGGAWGGTTGTTTACAAGGTTTAGGAGTGTTTATGTGGATTTTTGACCATTTYTCCAGAAGCACATTTTTGAGGTCACATACTGATGTTGGACAGAAGGCCTGGCTCTCAGTCTTTAATTCATACCAAACATGTTCTATCGGGTTAAGGTCAGGACTCTGTGCAGACCAGTCAAGTTCATCCACACCAGACTCTGCCATCCATGTCTTTGTGGACCGTGCTTTTTGCACAGGTGCACAGTCCTTTAGATGGGTGAGCAAATACTTTTGATAATATAGTGCATCTCATGTACCAGTGGACAGATCTTAAATAATTGTTTGAAGTTATCAGTGGACTTACATCTACTGATGGTGGTCAGACGKTCTGGTGGCACCGGTGCATGGCAGCTCTGCCTCTGTCAGTGTGCCCCAGGGCAGCTACCATATACCATACAACCATCAGTGTGTGAATGGGTGAATGACTGTAGTGTAAAGCGCTTTGGGGTCCGAAGGGGCTTGATAAAGCTCTATATATGTTCAGACCAAATTTCCCTCTGGGATCAATAAAGTATTTTTGAATTTGAATTGAATTGAGACCATTTACCATTTACCACTGATTACCATTTGGAATCAACGTGATTCATGATGGTCACCAGGGCTAATACTAAAGCCTTAAACTCAAAGTGGGTATATCTCAATCTATTTGACAAATATTTAGATGTTGTTAAAATTTGGTGTGGTATTAACYAAGTTATCTCTAACTCATACCCCAAGTGCTAAGTGATACTTCAAGATTTGTGAAAGCATTAAGCCACAATACTTGCAAGAAATGCTAGTTTCAATATGTCCTGTTTTTTTGTTTGTTTACTTGTTTCAGGCCTTTGCTGTTTTTGTTTTGTGTTATTTTATTTCACATCTTGTAAATGTTCTCCTTTTATGAAATAAAGCAGTTTTTCCAGCCTGTTTTTATATTGTTTTAGTGTGTTGTAACTTTTTAATGAGGAGTGGGCATATCAGTCTAAGTTTCAATAATATATGCCAATGTGGATATCAATATTGGATTGATACCAGCTTGATGAGATCAATACTTCTGTTTGCATTTCTCTTCTGTATGTCCAGCTGTGAGTAATTCCAACATTTCTACCTTTAGAAATTATTTTGTCTAAGGCAGGACAGTTAGTAAATCAAAGAAGTTTATATTTAAATATTTGTTACATTGTTGCTTATTTTGTTAATTTGCACTAGTACGTTTTTTCTTAAACAACTGTCTAGTRTCCCTGGGCTGCCACCTTATCGTGATCGAGGGGTTTGAGTGTCCCAATTTTCCTAGGAGCTGTTGCCAGGGGCTTTATGCCCCTGATAGGGTCACCCAAGATAAACAGGTCCTAGGTAAGGGATCAGACAAAGTGCAGCCTGAAGACCCCTTATGATGAATAACATMAATGGAGACAGTGTTCCCTCTTTCGGACACGGGTCACCGAGGGCCCATTCTGGAACCAGGCCTAAAGGTGGGATATGTTGGTGAGCACCTGGTGGCCGGGCTTTTTCCCATAAGTTAGGCTGGAGGAGATGTGGGTTCCCCTTCCCATGGGCTCACCACCGGTGGGAGGGGCCGTAGGGTCCGGTAGTGGTCGAAGGCAGGGACCTTGGCGGTCTGATCCTCAGTTACAGAAGCTGGCTCTAGGGACGTAGAATGTCACCTATCTGGTGGGGAAGGAGCTGGAGCTGGTGTGTGAGATTGAGGTTCTGACTAGTTGGATTCACCTTGATGCACCTCTCTGGCTCTGGAACCAGTCTCCTTGAGAGGGGTTGGACACTTTAACTCTGGAGTTGGCCATGCTGAGAGGTGCAGAGCAGGAGTGGKCATACTTATTGCMCCYMRTCTYGGTGCCTGTACRTTGGGGTTCACCCCGGTGAAYGAGAGGGTAGCCTCCCTCCACCTGCATGTGGGGGGGGGGGGGGGGGGGGGGGGGGGGGGGGGGGGGGGCAGGTCCTGACTTTTGTTTGTGCTTAAGCACCTAACAGCAGTTCAGATTACCCACACTTTCTGGAGTCCTTGGATGGGGTGCTGGAGAGTGCTCCTTATGGGGACTCCCTTGTCCTGGATTTCAATGCTCACATGGGCAATGAGAGTGAGAACTGGAGGGATGTGGTTGGGAGGAATGCCCCCCCCCAATCTGAACCCGGACTTCTGTGCTTGTCATGGATTATCCATAACGAACACCAAGTTCAAACATAAGGATGTCCATATTTGCTCTTGGCACCAGGACACCTTAGGCCACAGTTTGATCATTGACTTTGTTGTTGTCTCATCTGATCTGCAGCCACATGTATTGGACATTCAGGTGAAGAGAGGGGCAGATCTGTCTACTGACCACTACCTGGTGGTGAGTTGGCTCCAATGGTGGGGGAGAAARCCAGTCAGACCTGGCAGGCCCAAATGTATAGTGAGTGTCTGCTGGGAATATCTGGCAGAGTCTCCAATCAGATTGAGCTTCAACACTGAGGGTTGTGTTCTTTGATTTCTCCAGTGCTTTCAACACCATCCAGCCAGGACTCCTGAGGGACAAGCTGGAGCTGTCTGGAGTGGACCTCCACATGTCCCAGTGGATTTTTACCTACCTCACTGAACGCTTACAGTATGTGAGGACACAGGGCTGTCTCAGACACACTGGTCTGCAGTACAGGAGCTCCTCAGGGAACGGTGCTGGCACCGTTCCTGTTCACCCTCTACATTGCAGACTTCTCCATCAACACCCTGGGCTGCCACCTTCAGAAGTTCTCTGATGACTCTGCCATAGTCGGCCTCATCACAGGTGAGGATGACTCCGAGTACAGAGAGTGGACTCAGGACTTTGTGGACTGGTGCCAGCGGAACCACCTCATGATCAGCGTTGCTAAAACCAAAGGTGGTGGATTTCCACAGGYGCAGTCCCACCCCACTAACACCRGTGAACATCCAGGGAGTGAACATTGAGATAGTACCTGAGTGTTCACCTGAACAATAAACTGGACTGGACCCAMAACATGGATGCTCTTTACRGGAAGGGTCAGAGGTCTTCTGGAGTGCAGAGAGTGCTCCTGAAGACATTTTTGACACTGTGGTGGCATCAGCCATCTTCTACAGGGTGGTTAGCTGGAGCGGCAGCTTAACTGCAGCTGAGAGGAAGCAGTTAGATAAGCTCATCAGGAAGGCCAGCTCTGTGCTGGGATGCCCCCTCGACAGTGCAAGTGGTGGGAGAAAGAAGAACTCTGACTAAAATAACATCATTGATGAACAATGTCTCCCACCCCATGTATGAAGCTGTGGCTGAACTGGAGWGCTCCTTCAGTGATAGACTGCTGCATYAGAGGTGCACAAAAGAGCAKTATTGCAGATCCTTCCTACAGCTGTTCAATTTTATAACCAGCACATGCCCAAAAACCACAAGTGTTTCCAAAAATCACAATAAGTGTTGACAAAAATCACAATAAGKGTTTAMACTTATTGTAAACTTATTGTAAAGTGTTCTGAGTGGCTGTGGCGGAGTGGTTAGGGGAGTTGCCCTGGAAACGGAAGGTCGCCAGTTCAATCCCCCAGTCCAGCCGTTTCAGTCGTTGTGTCCTTGGGCAAGACACTTCACCCACCTTGCCTACTGATGGTGGTCAGAGGGGCTGGTATTGCAGCATGGCAGTCCCACCTCTGTCATTCTGCCCCAGGGCAGCTGTGGACACAATGTAGCTTACTATCATCAGTATGTTAGTGTGAATGAATGATGCATGAAAATTGTAAAGCTTCTTTGAAAAGTGCTATATAAGACTAATGCATTATTTTTATTATTACACACCTGCTGCTGCACAATCCTTTGCATTGTTACTATTCATTGTCATTTGCACTACTAATCTGCTGTAATTGCACATCTGTTTCTTGTCTGCATTGTGATACTTCACTTTACAGTTATTGGTCAGTTGAGATTGTATTGCACTGAAAACAAGCAATTTCTGATTCCTAATGTTAGATTCTGATTGTCTCTAAAACAAAACACATCTTTTTCTATCCTTGCACAATTCTTTACACACACACATATATAT
>NW_013952559.1:1135505-1139222 GCF_001266775.1 Austrofundulus limnaeus | reverse complement strand
TATATATATATATTATTAGTAGTGGTCGTATTATGGCTAGCCTGTGTTATTTTGTGTTTTGTGTGCACTATCTATAGTTTGTAAAGTAACTAGGGTGTGAACCTCTGTACGGATATTGCTATGACACCTGAATTTCCCCTTTGTGGGACAGTAAAGGGTATTTCTATTCTATTCTAACGCACACCTCCAGAAGAACTTCAAACACATTTTGAGGTAGGTGGGGGACATTGAGTCTGAGTGGGCYATGTTCTGTACCTTCATTGTCAAAGAGGCTTACCAGAGTTGTGGCCGCAAGGTTGTGGGTGCCTGTTATGGCAGCAACCCTAGAACCCCTTGATGGACACCGGTGGTGAGAGATGCTGTCAGGTGGAAGAAGGAGGCCTATCAGGTCATTTTGGCCTGTGGGACTCTAGAAGCAGCTGATGAGTACAGTCCAAGCAAATTGTTGCTTGGGTGGCCGCTGAGGCAAAAACCTGGATGTGGGAAGAGTTTGGAGAGGCCATTGAGAAAAACTTCTGTATGGCTTCAAGGCAATTCTGGTCCACAACCCAGCATCTCAGGAGAGGAAAGTGGTTTGCCACCAACAGTGTTTATGGTGGGGATGGTGCACTGCTGACCTCAACCCAGGACGTTGTTAGTCAGTAAGCAAAATACTTCGAAGACCTCCTCAATCCCACCAGCATGTCTTCCAATGAGGAAGCAGAGYCTGGGGACCGTGGGTCAGACTCTTCAATCTCTGGTGCCAAGGTCACTGAGGTGGTTAAAAAGCTCCTCAGTGGCAAGGCACCAGGGGTGGATGAGATTCGCCAAGAGTTCCTTAAGGCTCTGGATTTTGTGGAGTTGTGTTGGTTGACGAGACTCTGCAATATTGTGTGGACATTGGGGGTTCCCCTGGATTGGAAGACCAGGGTGGTGGTCCCCCCTATTTAAAAAGGGAGTCTGCAGAGTGTGTTCCAACTACCGGGGGATCACACTTCTGAGCCACCCTGGTAAGGTCTATTCAAGGGTCCTAGAGAAGAGGTCCATCTGATAGTCAAATCTTGGATTCAAGAAGAACAGTGTGGTTTCCGTYCTGGTCATGGAACACTGGACCAACTCTACACCCTCAGCAAGGTTCTGGAGGGAGCATGGGAGTTTCCTCAACTAGTGTTTTGTGGACTTGGGAGTGGACCATGTTCTTGAGCTGAAAAAGGGTAGCGTGCATTCTCTTGGTYGAAAAGGTTCTGCCCCAAGTAGAGGAAGTTAAGTGTCTCAGGGTCTTGTTCACGAATAATGTAAGAATTGAGCAGGAGATCAATAGGTGGATTAATGCTGTGTCTGCAGTGATGTGGGTACTGTACCAATATGTCATGGTGAAGCGAGAGCTGAGCCAGAAGGCAAAGCTCTTGATTTTCTGGTCAATCTATGTTCCTAATTCAATGTCCCTTGTTTGGATGTAAGTTACCGATGCCCCATCCTGGAACCAGTCAAGTGGGAAGAGCTCGTCAAGGGGTGACTGGTGTTCCAGTCTATACTCATGGGGACCTGATGGACTTCACTCAAATAAGCAACAAGGGTTTGCATTCTTGTGGGTCCACAACCTGCAGGAGGGATACATGAATTAGGTGCATGATGTCATGGGCAGTTGCCAAAGGTGGGGACCTTAGCACTCTGTCCCTGGCTTACAAATCTGGCATCATGGGGACATGGAACTTAGCCTCTCTAKTGGAGAAGGAGCCTGAGCTTGAGTGTGAGGATGAAAGGTATTAAGTTGGGCTCATTTCAACCAACTCCAGATAAAGTGGAAAATGGATGGATGGATGGATGGATGGATGGATGGATGGATGGATGGATGGATGGATGGATGGATGGATGGATGGATGGCTGGATGGATGGATGGATGGATGGCATAAGAAGTACCTTTAACTGCTTAACTTTGAGAGAAAACTCCCACCTCTAAAATAATTTCAAACACCTCCAGTTCTTAAGTTGCATCATATTGTTTATAACATAAACCAATTAGACAGTCACACAGTGACACATGGCAACATCCAATACATGACCAGACAGTAACATATAAAAGTACAACACAGAGCTGTTCACTTCAGAGCAGAACACACTTTCTATTCTCACAAGTGAGTTAGTTTACAGCTACGTCTGTCAAACAGATGCATCATCTGTTGTTGTTGATCATGTTGATTTTGTAATTTACTTTTTTGTATTTAGTTAAAAAGATAATAGTAATGTACTCAGGGGAAAAATCTACCACTGTGGTAAACTCCACATTTGTTCGTCCTACAAAATTCTACATCGGTGGGTTTTCCAACCTTCCTCATGTTAAATATTATTATGTTTTCTTGTGTTTTGTTTACATCATGACTGTTCTTGGAAATGGTTTTCTGCTGTCTGTTATTTACTTTGTGAAAACTCTTCATACTCCCAAATACTTAATTGTRTCTAATCTGGCTTTYACAGATTTGTGTGGGAGCACTGCTCTCATCCCTAAACTGTTGGACACATTTTTATTTGACAGGAGAYATATTGCCTATGAAGCTTGTTTAAGTTAYATGTTCTTTGTTTTTTTCTTTACATTTGTGCAGTCATGGACACTTGTGACAATGGCATATGACAGATTTATAGCAATTTGTTTCCCTTTAAGATACCACAGTATTGTGACTTATAAATCTGTAGTTGCTACACTGCTGTTTTCATGGATTTTTATGATGAGTATGATGGCAACCACAGCTGGGTTTATTAATCGTCTTTCTTTCTGTGGATCTTTAGTGATACAAAGTTTTTTCTGTGATCATGGACCAATATATCGCCTGGCTTGTAATGACTTTTCTTATAGTTATAATATGGCTTATGTTGTCTTAATTTCAGTCATTTTTCTTCCTCCTGTACTGATATTTTTAACTTATGTTTGTATTTCTGTTGCACTGAGCAGGACTACATCAAAGGATCAACGACTTAAAGCACTGAAAACTTGTACTTCTCACCTGATTCTHGTTGCTCTTTTCTTTCTACCACTGGTGGGCACCAATATAGCTGCTATGACCTCCTATATTCATCCAAATGCTCGAATTATAAACTCCAGTTTAACCCACACAGTTCCATCTATGCTTAATCCTATTATATACTCTTTAAAATCAGAAGAGGTGATAAATGCTGTTAAGAAGCTGTGCAAAAGAAACAAACTCAACAGTACAGTTACAAAGTGGTGAAGTTTTAATGCTAAAATCTTTTCAGAAGTAAAATATTTTCAGCTCATCTTTCTCATCTAATATATTTCATGAACCAGTGGAATGATCTTAATCTCGTGAAGTTTTAAGTGGTTGTACATCTACTGATTACAATTTGGAGACCACATGATTGATGATGGCCATCAGGGCGAATCTTAAAACCTTAAACTCAAAATTGAGTACCCCTCAGACTATTCTACAATAACTGAGATGTTGCTAAAATTTGGGGTGGTATTAACTAAGTTACCTGTAATTCATACCTCAAGTGCTAAGTGATCCCTMAAGATTTGTTTGAAACATTAGGCCAGAAGCATTCTTTCAAGAGATTTGAGCTTGACCTTTTTACTTGTATTCTGTTTTTGCTCTTTATCTCTTTTGTATCTGGTTTCACCTATTGTAGGTCTTCTGCTTTTAAGTAAAACACTTTCTTCCAGTCTCTTTTTACAAAAGTGTGTTGTTTTTTGTTACTTTTAGACTTGTTGAGGCATAAAAACAA
>NW_013952559.1:1133439-1135153 GCF_001266775.1 Austrofundulus limnaeus | reverse complement strand
GATGGATGGATGGATGGATGGATGTAACGGTCTGTTGTCTTAACAAAATAAATTAAACAAAAATGACTTCACAAATCATTTTGTGACCAAATGTTAACAAGTGTCAAACTGAATTTGTCTTAAAGACATAACCTATAACATAACCATACAATAACAGTGAAATTAGTTAATTCATTTATATGAATCAATTTACAATTTAAGCAGCTATAATTGACTATTAATCAATGTTCTATTAATTGTTACATTCCTTCTTAATTCATTCATCGTTTGATAATTATTATTATTTTTCATTATGCTTTGCAGCTTTGTATAGTGGTTTCCCGATCTTGCTAGTGGTATCATTAGGGTCAGAAAACTGTATTTTTACATATACTCATACAAAAAGCTACTCTGCTTGGATCCAATACCAATACTTATTCCTAATTTACACCAGATGAATTTCCGCTCTGCTCCGGTCCAACCGCCGCAACAAATACAAAACCACTATAACCAATTAGAGTGTTTACACTGGCTCTGCACGGCGGTGGTGAGCAGACGGCGATCAGCCAAAATTAGATTCAATCCTTTTTTTCCAAATGCTGGAGCTGCGCCGGAGTCATCTACAAAGATCATGTCACACCAACAGGAAAAGGAACAAGCGCAACACCTTTATGGACTAATTTCTCTGAAAAGCTTAGCTATATTGATAAATATATGGATATATTTTTGCGCAAATACAGTCAAAATGTTACATTCTCTTTGGGAAGCAGATGGCAGCATGCAGCATAATTATACACACATGATACACGTAGATTTTATTCTGAAATTATAAATTTCAAAAAGACAACAGCAATGAAGTTTCTGCTGTCTTTGGAGTCAGTCTTCCACAGAATTTATTATTTTGCTCTGACTTACACATTTACCACTGGATTTTTTGCACTATCTCGTATTTCCTGCACAAGCTTCTCGGACCTCAGTGCTTCACACCGGAGTGGAGTGGACACTGTATAAAATGGGGTGCAAATGAACAGTTGCGAACTGAGCACCACAGCAGAGCGGAACCGCATCGAGTGTAAATTAGGGGTCAGGCCTGTCACGATAACAAATTTTTCTGTATGATAAATTTTCTCAGAAATCATTAACTAACACAATAATTCCCCACCTCTCTTATGAAATTTACATAGATAAAAAAGTTACAAATTCATCTGGACCAGTTATTGTGAAAACAACACACACAGCAACAGCTGCTGAAGCGGTTAAGATCGCCTCTATCCATGCTGGGCAATTTATTCTCTGTGTTTCTTCCTCTGGCTTCAGAAAAGAACTGCGGTCACCCACACGCGGCTTGCAAAGTTTATGAAATCTACATAGTGTAAAACAAAACAACTCTGCAATCTCGAGGTTTGGCACAGTGCCCTGAGGGCCTCCTGAGGCGTCGCCAGCTGAAAGACAGTGTCAGAAAAGTGAACACGCCCCTTTAGCTAAATGCCTGTTCACGAGGCTCTCATGCTACAGATGTAGGGATGTCCTGATACCAGTTTTTTTTTTAAATAAACAGGAGTACAAGTACTTCAGTTTGGGTACTCACTTAAACCGAGTTTTTACCGAGTTACAACCTAAACATTACATGATTTTAAACACATTTTGTTTTTCAGAACGTGGTAGCTCTCCTTCCTTTTAGGCCTACAGACTCTCTGACTGTATCTAATTAAATACAGCATGATATATATATATA
>NW_013952559.1:1127990-1133176 GCF_001266775.1 Austrofundulus limnaeus | reverse complement strand
GTTTAACCCACACAGTTCCATCTATGCTTAATCCTATTATATACTCTTTAAAAACAGAAGAYGTGATAAATGCTGTTAAGAAGCTGTGTAAAAGAAACAAACTAAACAGTACAGTTACAAAGTGGTGAAGTTTTATGTTATAGGTAATTTGCTGTGTTGTGTTACTATAAAAAGAAATATGTTTTAGATCTAGAACCATTTTTCAAATTGAAGGAATTTCTCATTTTCAAACCCATTCTGCTCTAATAGGCATAATATGCTGTCCTGGAAGTCTGAGCTCAATGTTTATAGTTTGAAAATAATAAACATTTGATGAAATTCAAAMAATCTTATCCTGTTTGAAGCGAAAGGTAGACATGATGAAGAGTTTCCAACCTTTACTGTAAGTCAGGATTTTAAATGGGAGAATTTTGTCAATTGCATCTTACATCGTGTTCAGTTGACATTTATTTGTTGGATATTCTGTCTTCTGTGCATCGAGTACATCTCACAGGTTGGAACACAGTCACAAATAAATTCTTGTCCTGCTTAATTCATGTCATTGTGTTCGTCTTTGATTTGTTGTGTGGAACAACGTGCAAAAAAAGTTATTCAGTTATAATGTGAACTCCTTAAATAAATGTTGCATCTGGTTGTAGTTTCCAGTTCATTTCTGCTCAAGTATCTTCCTCGGTGTGAAGTCAAAAACGATGATTTCACATCATTACGGGATGCAGTGGTGGGCACAGTCCTCCTAAAGCACTAATAGGGGAACTAATTTCCTGATTAGTGATTTYGGGCTTTTGCTAATTTTAAAATTTATTAGTGGATTAGCCATTGCTAAATTTATAGGCTAAATTTAAAAGCACTAACTGAGGTCTATAAAGGTTTTTGATCAATGTTAATGTTAACAGCTGAGGGTGAAAGCTGATTCACATTTTGTTCATATGTGTGTCACATCCACCAGGTGACAWTATARTGAAAATATACAAACCCAAAATACAGCTGTTGAACATAAATGATTAGTCATTAGAGAGCAGCATGGCAATATGTGACTCYTGTTCTCTGTTGAAGAGTGTTCATGGGTTGACTGGGTCATTAGTGCTTTAGAATTAGCTTTTGCTAAAACTTTCAGTGTGTTAGTGCTTTATAATTAGGGGACCTAAATATTTGAATTAGTGTTTTAGGGCTAGTAAAACTAATTTTTAGATTAGTGCTGCCCACCACTGATATGATGCATCTTCCCTATAATTAAAACTTAGATTATTTATTATTTATATTTGTTAGAACATGTCTTTCACACATCGGTGGCACTGAGGTGAGACAAGGTGAGCCTGTGATCAGAAGGTTGCCAGTTCAACTCCCTGAACCAATAACAAAAGCTTTCTTGGTGAAACCCATTTGCCCAAATTGCCCTAACTGCTGGGTGGGCTAGGTTAGCAGAGGGCTAACTGTTAGGCAGGAAGGGTTAATGGAGAAAATATGGAAAAATAATTTCCGCACTGAGGCACAATAAAATCTTTTGTTTGTTTGTTAATTTTTTTATATTAATGACATTTAATTAAAACATGGTGCATATTTTTTGTTACCAAATAGACAAGAAACCAGAATATTTATGTTAATGACTCACTCTGACACTTTAATTATCTGATTTCATTAAAAAAGACTGCATAAATTCAGTATTTCATTAAAAGCTTCAATTTGCAACAAAATTAATTTATTCCAAATTTGTGTTTGAATTAATTAAATCTGTTTAATAATAAAAAGGATATGTTTAACATCCAGTTTAGACTGGTGGTGATTTCAGTTTTTCAGCATTGGCCTCATAAAATCTAACGAGGCTGCATTAATAAATTAAACCACTAGAGGTCAGGCTTACATTACACATACAGTACCTCTCTGCCTTTTAGACATATCACTTATTCTAACTGACTTGATAAAGTAAAAACACAGTCTTTGTTAGTTTCAACATAAAAAATAAACATTTATGTTACAGTTTAAAAAACGACTGTATTTTATTAGCAAATTGGAGTTTGCTCCTGAAATGCACTTCAGTTTATTTTTGTGACATGTTTAACAATCATTTTAAAACTACATTAAAAATATCCCATTCTTTGTCTCAAGATATATTTAAATGACACCACAAATACCTGGATATGGGGTTCTTTCTGAAGCAAAAACTACAGCTGTGCAAATTATGTCAAGAAAATATACAAACTAATTTTTTTCATTTGTTTTACTGCTGTTACTTTTCATATTAGTCCACTCTTTTCTTTGAGTAAAAAAAATCTTGAATGTCTTTTCAGAAATTCATGTCCATGATGGACAAACTGAGAACATAAATATATATTCCTCAAACTTGATTAACTTTGGCTTTTTTTTTTTTTTTTTTTGGCTGTTTCTTCTTTCTAAGTCATCCTCACTCCAACTCCATGTTCTCTAACTGCATCCACATTTCTCTTCTTTGGCCTTTCACTTTATATATTTACACTTTCAAATATTCCATTCAATTTAAAAAGATTGTTTTATTAACAGGTTATCTATCTAAAGCTATCTGGCATCACAGATTATGAATATTTACATGCAGGGTTTAAAACTGTAAAGGAAAGCAATGAATTTATGGTTGTTGTAAGTACATAGTTATTTATTCAGACAGCACATTTCAACACAAAAGTTACTGAACATTTCACATTAAGAGTTCTCGAAATCAAACAAGTTTTACAAAACATTTTTTCTTAAGTTTTGRTGGAACTCAAAAAATAATTTGATGTTGTATCTTTACATCCAGAAGACAAAAAAAATTGTGTATTTCTGAATGATGTTCAAAGATTAACTAAACTCTTTTTGGACCTAGACAGGGTTACAAGGAGTGCAGACAAGCTTTAATTAGCAGATAAAAGTTCACAAACTCTTATATAAACAGCGAAAACCAAGTTTAATTTCAGGCTGAATTATATGAAAAATCTAAAATAGATGATTTATGGTTTACAGCCCGGTTATTATTTTTTAATGTTGTGATGGTTCAGGTCTTTAAAACCACATTAATTTTCAWTGATTACTGATAAAACAGATTACTGCACCTTCAAGTTATCGCTCTTATCTTAAGTCTCCAAGGATTGATCTGAATTTTGTCGACGTGCATGTTTTTTCTGAACATGGCCATTACTCGAACTTTGATCTCTTTGGTTTTCAGAGAATACACGATAGGATTAACGCAAGGTGGGATGCAAGAGGCCAGCGACAGGCTGAGGACCCGGTGGTCCGGGTTAACCGCTCCCGAATAAAAGCCGACAGTGAAAATAACCAGAAGAGGGATGTAAAATATAGAAACAACGATAATGTGCTCGACACAGGTGGCCAAGGCTTTTACTCGACGGTCCAACGACTTCATCTTGAACACGGTCACCAGGATGCTGATGTAAGAGAGGAGGATGAAGGTCAGAGGCCCTARAAGGAGCAACAGAGAGAGGAAAGAGGATATAGTCCACTGCAGCGTGTAGTCGTTGCAGGCAAGTCGAAACACGGGGGCGTAGTCACAAAAATAACTCAACACTCGGATGGATTTGCAAAAAGACAGTTGTGTCATTGTACTCGTTGAATATGCATCTACTCCCATATTAAAACACCAGGAGACACCGACGATACAAAACATGCTCCGRAGCGTGTTGATTGAGCTTTGTCGTAAAGGAAAACAAATGGCAATCAAACGGTCATAAGCAAGTATAGTGAGTGCTAACGACTCCAATCCTGCAAACACATAATATATATACATTTGTACCATACACATGTCATATGGAATGAAGTTATCCTTAATGAGAAAGATCTTTATCATGCTGGGAATGACACATGTGCTAAGGATTAAATCAATAACTGCCAGGTTGACGATAGCCAGGAACTTCGGGGTGTGTAGACAATGATTAACAACAACCGTAAAGATCAGCAGACTGTTAAACAGCACAGTGAACACGTAAACAACTGCCAGGAAGATGAAGTACGCGGATATGAACGGAAATGACTCAAATCCAGCGATGTAGAAGCCTGGAGGGTGAATGATGACTGAGCTGTTTATCAGAGTCCTGAGAAAAGACATGACTGAGTTCCACAATTTCTGCTGGAAGGTGGTCTTCTGCTTTGCAGCCCCTCCAGCCTGAACAAAAACAACCCATAGGTGTCAGTGAGAAACACAACTGCAACGTTCACAAGCGGTTTAGCTCGTGCACGTACTAAAACGTAGACAAAAGGCTCACCTCGTGCTCCGTGTTGAGCGGAAGCTCTCTCGGACGCTTCTTCTAAAATCAGCCGGCAGACGGCCACAAAAATACTTTTTTCCAGCTCATCCCACGAGATAAAGTCAACAACAGACATTTGTTATTTCCACTAATTTGGTCCACAGAGAGAAAAACTGAGGGAAACTTTAACAAACTTTTCTTGTGCTCGAAAACAAACGTATTTATCTGAATCTTCATCTCGCAGATCTGAGCAGCTTGTAGCATGAAGATTATTTTAATAACAGGAAATTGAGTGATTTGCTTCTTAAAAGGGAGTTAAGATCATTTCTGGACCTGAAGCCTGATGATGTACAACTTTTTCCTAAAACGTATCCTTAATTGCTTCAAATAAGTTTCTGTTATCATCAAAGGTTGCTGCAACAAACACAGTTATGTTTTATCATTTTGTTTGTATGTTTTGACAATAGTTTGCTAAAAAAATATGTTTGCTGTTCATAACTGTGATCCTACTAGGCCTCTGCCCTTAAGTCTTGTTGCTTAAGTTAGAGAACTGATCTGATAGATGTGAGGCTATGCAGTGGTGTCAGTTGTAAGGCTTTGTTGTCAGTTTGTTCATAACAAAGCTCACAGACCTCCAAAAGTAGTTTTAGAAAATAAACAAAGCTATTTATTAGAGAAAAATAAACGTATTTGTATTTGTTACACAGAAGTACAAGTAAGGTGACCACCCTAAATCCAGATGTCAAAACAATTCTAGATACATGATTTCTTTTTCTGAACAAAAAAATGTTTACCAGAGAAGTTGTTAAAAAGGGATCCCCGATTAGTTGTAACATTAGACTTTAAATGATAAACATATATTTTAACTGTAAAATAAAGACTGTAAAAATGCTGTAGGATGTTCAGTTTTTATAATTTTTAAACTAAAAGTTTAAAAATATATAACACTATCACGAGCGCTTCACATTCTCCTCTCGT
>NW_013952559.1:1125080-1126368 GCF_001266775.1 Austrofundulus limnaeus | reverse complement strand
GTGTGTGTGTGTGTGTGTGTGTGTGTGTGTGTGTGTGTGTGTTCAAGTGGCTGCAGATGAGCAGGAGCTTTATGTTTGCTTCCCTCGCTGTTCTCTCTGAGCACTCTGGAACTTCATCATGCAGTCTTTAAAGTCCCGGACCTGCTTCTGGCAGGCTCTCCAGTCCTGGTGTTCGGCCATGCACTCTTGCACGGAGTAATGCAGCTCGGCACAGCCGGTGCGGGATATCATCTGTTCAACGGGGTCATCTTCGTCCACGTCTTCTTTCAGTTTACGTTCATGAGGCGAAGAGAATGACATCCTCCTACATGCAGTGCTGCCTGACGCTGTAAGACAAACAAACAAAAACAGATTCAGTTCAGGTCGCCTGTTAGCTGCAACATCTCTGATTAACAAACTGCAGAAYTACATTTTATTTTTTATTATTTTAAAATTTAGTTGGTGTGCAGTCCAGTGATGAAATAAAACTGTAGATTTACTCAAGAAAATACTAAATATGACAATACTGACACTGTGCTTAACAAAAGAAATAAAACCATTGACTCAGAGAATGACTGCGACATAAAAACACAAAATCTTAAATTAAATTAATCTTAAATCAAAATCTTAAATCAATAATCTTAAATAAATCTTAAATTATTTCTAATTAAATGTTTGATGTTAAGCTTDTAAATAAAATGAATTAATGTTAAATATAGTCAGGGAAGTATTTTAGATACAAATAATTTCTAATAATAATTAGAAGTGGTTACAGTGACATAATGGCACAGGAAGTTGCAGAAAGCGTTTAGCTCAACTTCCAACACGTCAAAATAAGCACAACCCTAACAATAACTTTGATGGTTATATGTGCTATATAAATTGTAGATTTAAAAAATAAACTAAAGCTTTGGTATATAGTTTTATAAAAGCAAAGGAGCTCTTCAGAGTTTATTACTGATATGATTACAGAAACTTCCTATACAAATAAAACTGAACTTGAAAGGTCACTTGATGCTATAAAAGCTTAGGATAGGCGAATAAATATAATATCATTAAATGTTACATTAGACTCATTTTTACCTGTTTATTGTTTCTGGACGACTCTCCCTGTCGAAGCCCTAAAATTGGGTTAATTCAACGAGCATGACTTTTCTTTTCATAACAGTTCTGAGACACGGGGGACACCTTTGAAGGACGGACAGAGTGTTACCGTAAAATAGTTTCGTTTATGCAAAGGTTGGTTCCGCTGAGGCACAATACTATAAATACAGTATATACACACACACACACACACACACACACACAC
>NW_013952559.1:1121448-1122674 GCF_001266775.1 Austrofundulus limnaeus | reverse complement strand
GTTCCATAATTGGCACCTTGGAAGATCTGAAAATCTAAATTAATACCACTATACAAAACATAATTCTGAAAAGTCAAGGCATCAGACAATGAAAGAACTGTACAGTGATGAGTCCAACCAGGAAGTTTTTTATGAATTTTGTAGGCCCTGTTGTAGAGCCTAACTATGGGTTCTAAGATTTCATTTGTTGTAAGAGACCAAACAGGTAAACAGTACGACATGGTTGAGAGTATAATGGCATGAAGATAGATATTTGAAACAGAAGATGTCAGATAGGATCTAATTTTTGAATATACGTATAATTTCTGTTTCAACTTAGTGGTTAAGATTTGGACATGATCAGGATYAGTCAAATGAGAATCCAAAGTAATTCCAAGATATTTGTAMGTATTCAATGTTAAGACGCTCGTGTTCTTATGTTGCTGCAGATTATGCAACCTTGACCAACAGATTCAGGATTAAATGTGATTACAAATACACAAGAATGTCATTTTAATTAAAACAAATAAATCAGCTGATGTCCTCATCTGAATACAAAACATCAAGGTGAATCTGTGTTGCTGCATTGCTGCAAAATATCCACAAGAGAGCAGTAAAAAACAGCTGATTTATATTTATCAACACTTTTTTGTATTTCTTATGACCTCTTTATTTTTTTTAACAAAAGTACAAATATATATGTTTTTCTGCCAGTGGTCTAACGAGGACAAATGTATCAGGTATAAAAATGTACAGATTGCATAAATTCACATTAAGTCTGTTTAGAACCATCTCTTCTTGTGAATGTGAATCTTTCCCAGAAGGAGTAGAATTTGGATGAAGTAGCCTTATCAACAAAGTAAGGCATTTCTCTGTAAGTTGTTAAGTGTTGTGAAGTGTTTGTCCTGWTCTCAGTCTTATAAGTTGTTGCACATCTGTTCAAAATGTGTTAGACACATAGTGTAGGGCTTGAAAAAGCCAGGGAAAACAACAAAAAGGAGAGAAGACATGAAGGTATCTGGAGTGAGGACAAAGTGAGATGGAGGAGGATGACTGACTGTGGTGACCCCTGAACTGTCGAAAGAATAAGAAAAAAATTAACTCTTTAGCTAGAAATGAAAAGTTATTAACAAAACTTAATCCAGTTTAAACACTGATGACAATTAGGTAGATTATCTTGTTGCTATTTTGTAATTTTAGTTAATAAAAAATAATAACAACAACAACAACAACAACAACAACAACAA
>NW_013952559.1:1114447-1120518 GCF_001266775.1 Austrofundulus limnaeus | reverse complement strand
ATTATTATTATTATTATTATTATTACAGCCATGTCAAAAGTTCATTCATTGATTCATTATCTATACCTGCTTCTTCCTTTCAGGGTCACAGGGGTCACTGGTGCCCTGTGTAAGGCAAGGGGTACAACCTGAACAAGTCACAAGCTCATCACAGTCATATATACAGTATAAATAAAAATATTATAAAATATACAATTTGGACCAAGAGAAAAAAAATCATTTTTAAAGACCTCGAAGTGACAGATAGGTTGTCAGAGCAGATGCTGACTCAGCAGTAATAGACCGATGTTATAACCAGTGAAGGACACCATGAAATATTTACTCTGCTGAAAATGTTTTTTTCTTCTTTCTGTTATTGTTGRGATGTTCTCCTTCAGAATCTGCAAACTGACTCATAAACTGTTCATGGAGTTTACGAAGAGTTATAGTTTCTAAAGCTGCACCTAATGTGATTCATGCAAATAGGACTGAGTGAGTGACGTCATCCCCAAACAGATTGAGCAATAATTATTTCTTTATTTAAAGTAAGGTTCCCAGAGCTCATGTTCTGAAAGCTGACTTGGGGTCTAAAACATCTCCAGATAATCAGTGWCACCTTCCCGGTGATTCATGCGATGTGGAGGACGATTCTGAGTCACYCTATTCAAACGATCTTATTTAAAACAAACACAGAACGTGACTTTCATTTAAGTAACTTATCTGGGAATTTAACGTCTGTCCTGCAGTGAAAGACGAAGGTCAGAACTCTTCCTCGGCCTTGTCACATAGTGACTGTTTGTTGTGAAATCCTGACAGGCAGGTGTCTGCTTTTTAATTAGCGTGGAGATTTCAGCCTCAGGAACAGATTAAAAGAAAATCTGTTATTTTAGTTTTAAAAAAAAAACAGAATAAATCCTAGTTTGGCCGTGAGTATCATGATATTTTTCAGTTCATTACTGTTTTTCCTGAAGAAGAACAATAAATATACATGATGAAATCCCATTAAAAACCATAATGTTTCATAATGAAATGCTCTACCTTTATTCTTTTTCAGAAAGCTTTGCTATTTGTGACTTTTGGATTATTAAAGTAATAAACAAGTTATAATGAAAATGTGTTAAACACACTGAACTCCCTTGGAGCTCATTCAGATCTAAACAGGACACAGTGACCTCCAACAAACTCCTCTGTGTGACTCCTGGGAGTTTCTCTAATGAGCTCCTTTCTTGATGAAATTCCCACCTCACCCAGGATCATGACTCTGACTGCACCAGACTTTTCCACTGCTCAAATTTAAGTTTCATTCATCTCTGAAGAACCTAGAGGTCCCGAGCTTGTATTTGAATTGAAACAGAGTTAAAATATGTAAGCAGGCACACGCAGGGTTTTGTTTGGACTGGCAAAGGTTCAATTAAATTTGAACTGGAGCAGCTGCTGAGCAGCAGCGACCAGACACCGCCGACCTGTCCTCTGCTTTTCCTTCTGGTGCTGAAAAAAGCCTAAGTCACAGGCAAGAGTTTAAACTTACAGAGGATGAGCTTGATTTTGTGGCTGAACATTTTAGTCAGCACAAACCTGATTCATTTTGTCACCAAACTCCAATAGATTTATAAATTAGACTTCCTTCACCTTCTTCTTCCTCTGACTGCTCCCTTTAGGGGCGGAGCCAGAGTGGCCAGGGTGGCAGGTGCCACCTCTGGCACCTGATTGGCCAACCCAGGTGACACCCACAAATAACTGACATGTGGGGATATTGGATTTTGTTTTATAATTTCATTTTGTTTAAAAATGTTCTTTAATACTGTATTATCTAATATTTTAGCTGTTAATGTTTAAAAATGGCTAAATTATAGCTCTTTGTAAAATTAGTATTCACATTAGCAGTTATATCCATATGGAATTAGCATCAGCAATCATCATGTGATCATTCTTAGCTTCTCCACAATAAAGTGAATCTCAGTAAGTCTTAAAATGTCTGAATTATAGCCTTTAAATGTTAGCTGTTGTGGCCATCTTAAATTTTTCGATTCACATTATGATTATTTTTCTACTTTTACGCTAAACATTCAGCTTTYTGTGTCTAAAAATGACTCATTAGTTGTGTGTTTAGCTACTATAACTCAAACTTTCAGCTCAATATTTCTTAAAATAGATAGATTAAACCAATTTGGAATTAGCTGTGGCAGCCATCTTGAATTTATTTATTTGTATGTGCCCCCCTAAAAACCACCTTGGCCACCCCTGTGCCACACTTTGCAAAAAAGCTTAGCTCTGCCCTTGCCCCAGACCCTCCATCTCATCCTTTCCCAGCATCCTCCTCACCTTCATATTCAACACAATTTATTTAAAATATTCCTCCTCTGCATGTCCGAACCTAAATTTTATGACGCAGATAAATGTTTTGCTCAGAACAAATACTTAAATACCATAATTTGCTGGTTTGGCTGAACAGTAAAGCTGCGAGCAAATGTTTTGAAGATTTTTTTTCTGGTTATTAGGACTCCAACTTTTCTGTAATTTAATTTGTAAAGATGCAACGTTTTAGGCAGAAAAAAATGTAGTTTGTAAATATACAGTAGGGTGGTCTGCCTCAGCCACTGAGATAAAAAGAGGAGGAGGGAGTTCATTGAGCCACTGCTCCTCTTCAGCTAAGAGTCAGCTGAGGGGGATTCGAGCATCCAATCAGAATGCTTCCTGAACGCCTCCCTGCAGGTTTTCATGCACATCCTATTGAGAGAAAACCCAGAACTTGCTGGAGGAAATCACATCCTCTCTGACCTGGGAATGTCTTGGGGTCTTCAGATGACCTGCTGCCTCTGTAATCAAACCAGAGATAAGAGCGTAGATCAAGGGTGGGCAATCCTGGTCCTGGAGGGCCGCAGCCCTGCATGTTTCTCTGCTCCAACACACCTGATTTGAATGAATAGATGATTATCAGGCTTCTGCTGTATGGAGGACCGAAACTGACATAATTAGAAATAAAAGCAGAATTATATAAATGAACTATTAAATAAATACACTTAAAGGCACCAATTAGAGAACTTTTTCTCCTGTTTTATATTTTAATTGACTTTCATATTTATTTTTCCAGGTTAGTTTCAACAAATTAGTCTATATATTTTAACACATAATTTAAATTTTACTGTTTTTTTACATAAATATTAACTGTTTTACTTTTACAGTACTTGTACATGCATTTGTGTGTCTTAAATATTTATACTTAATTATGTTTACATTTTTTTCAATACGTCTTTTTTTATTTCAATGTGTTGTATGCTTGTGGTGCCTAAATTTAGCTTAAAGTTTAAAGTTTAGTTTAAAACAAAGGTAACGAGGATTACCTCTGCCTTTATTTAAAAAAATTATATAAAATAATTAAATTTATGCATTTAAGAGACACAAATGCATGTACAAAAAAAGGAAAAACTGTATAAAAATATATATTTAAAAAACTGTAAAATTTAAATTATGTGTTAAAATATACAATTTATTGGAGCTAAGCTGGAAAAATAAATATGAAGGTAAATTAAATTATAAAACGAGGTAAAGTTCTTTTTTTTAATTTATTTGGTGCATTTTAAACATATTTATTTATTTAGTGGTTCATTTATATGTTTCTGCTCTTAATTTTAATTATGTCAGTGTCYGTCCTCCATACAGCAMAAKTTGGAAGAGGTAATTCAGTGACTGAATCAGGTGTGTTGGAGCAGGGAAATATGTAAAACATGCAGAACTGTGGCCCTTGAGGACCAGGATTGCCCACTCCTGGCATAGATTGTCTACTATTTTAGAATGAAAAAAAAAACTAACTAAAACAAAGGTAAAATATAAAAAGGGTGCACAAGAATAAAATACAGTTAAGCTAAACAGAAAGGAGAACAGTAATTGATCATTTAAATATACGTATTTTTGCAGTGAGAATTTTTAGATAAAGTGTCTCTACAGCCACAACGGCCTCATTTCTTTCTTTTTCTGCATCTTCAATCCCCTCTTCCTCTCCAGTGAATGAGTAAGCTGTATAATGCCCTGGTAAAGAACAAGATCCTTTTTTTAAGATTTTGTTCTCAAAAAGCTGTTGACAAATCGTCTCCAAACTCTCCAACTCCTCCAGTTGTGTTCTGTCTGGTTCCTGAGGTCATTTTCCTTTCAGAGAATCTCCATGATGTCTTGTTGAAGTTTCTGTTTTCAGCTTTTTTTTTTCTGTAAAAGGACAAACCTCTCGAGTTTCCTCCTTTGCTTTTATTTTACTTTTTTTATATTGTTTGAAACATCAGGTTAAGCTTTAGGAGTTAATGAGTAAGACCATCCATCTGGGTTGAAGCTGATTATTATTTTTTAACAAGAACCTCGTGCTTCTTTACACTGCGAGGATGCAAGACAGTGCAGAAAAAAACCTGCTTTTTAGCACATGCAGACAAAAAAGGATTTGACAGTTTTCTGAGCATGACACAAATATGTTACTGGAGTCAATTCTGTTAATGAACAATGTGGAAACTTCAACTTTGCTCACGGTTTTCTCAGACAAGACCAGTTTCTTTTCCTATCTTCAGACAGCAGCAAAGACATAAAGCAGCAGGTAATCAGAGCATCATTCTTATGTCACAATGTGGAGAATCCTATGTGGACAGGCTGCAAATGACTCAAATCAGGCTCGACGTCACCTTTAATTACCAACTACATGGCATGGCTGATGGACATCAAACAAAAATGTAATGTGAAAGCATCAGATATGATTAAATTCTCAGTAGCAGCAGTAAAAAATATTCTTTGTAACTTAATGTAATTTGGCCTTCCAGACAGAGCAGGAGGGTGAGTCATTGCTTTGCATAAGACAAGGACGTTTTGTGCCTGGACTAAAGAACTCTAATGAATCTTTTCTCGTTTCTCCTTTTCCTTTATCTTGGTGCCGCTCTCTCCCCTCCTGCCGGACTCAGCTTAAACGCTGCCCCCACGTCCTTACAAAGTCACTCAACTGGATAAAGTCATTTACCTGGATGAAGAGGAGCGGGGGAGGCGAGCGGYTGAAGGTGGAGCATGAGCAGAAATGAAAGCTTTTGACATCCTCTGTGTTTGTAATAAACCTTCAGGCCAAAATAAAGAATGAAGCGGTGAGATTGATGCAAGAACAAAAAATGATAAGTTTTGACTTTTTGATTTCAAAGAATCCAAAAAGAAAGCTGATATGAAGACAAAGCAAAAGCACTGAYAGGCAGCTCTGTCTATTTTTACACATCAAAGTGAAGATGAGAAAAGAGATACAATAGTGATCAGTCTTGTGAAAGATTGTAACACTGCCCCAAAATGACAGCTTTGTGCAAATGATAACAAATATTACTTTCAGATTTGATATTTTAAGATATGAAGGGTTTTTTGAGCCGTTATCTACAAAACACATATTTAATGTGATCCACAGCTGTTTTTATTTTACCATTATATTTTGATTTACAAGTTATAAGTTTATGGTGAGCAAAACATCACAGCGTGGCTGGAAATCTAAAGGCTGCCACAGCAGTGCTTCCTGTCCTGCTGCTATTTGACTCCAACATGTTGCAGGAAGGAAACTTCCAGCTGTAATAATTTGATTACTTTACAAGTGTTCACATTTCCATCAGCCTCAGGCTGTTTAGAATGCAATAAATGCCACATTTTACTTTATTTTATTATTTATATTACATCAGAAATTGGAAAACAAAAGTGAAATTTGCCTCATAATTTTTAATTGCACCATTTGTACATAGACAAAAAGATAAAATGTCTCCATTCAAAAATATATTTTATTAGATAATTATTAATTGAATTGATCCCGAGGAGTGGGCGGAGCTTAGGCATCAGAAACTGGGTTTTCTGAGGGAGGGCAGCTTTTCCTAAGTTTTATTCTTGCAGGTAACTTATGATAATGTGAAACCACATAACACTTTGCAATTTTGTTGAGAACTTAAAATGAGATTAGATTTTTCTTTGGACACACATTAAGTTCGGAAGAACTTAGTAGGAAAAAAGCTTCCATTGGGGGGAAATATCTAATTAAACTTCCGAGTTTGCAGATAAATACAGCTTGAAACATAAAATGCTTTAGAGACATGACCTACCTG
>NW_013952559.1:1109683-1112560 GCF_001266775.1 Austrofundulus limnaeus | reverse complement strand
CTGGTGCGGAGGGTACAAGGGGGGCCTGTGAGTTTGTCGCTGCTGGCCCCAGAGGTTGCTGTGTGTGGTGGCTGGTGGGGCTCTTCCAGTTCTTTCCGGTGGTCCCCTTTGGGGGGTGGGTGGGCGGCCCTTCCAACGCGGGTGTCTCTGGGGCTGCACGCTTGGGGTCCCTCTCGGGGTCTTTGGCGCTGATCTCCCTTATGTCGGCTTCCGGCTTTGCGGGTCGGGTCTGTGGTCCCCCACAGTCACTTTGAAACAATACATTGGAGAGATCCATGCATGTTCACAACCGCACCCAAACAGGTGTTTACATCCTGGGTTTTCTATTCGGGCACTGACTGAATGGTATGTGCATATGTGTATGTATAGATATACCGTATGTATATGTGTATGTGTAAATATATGAAAGTGTTTGGATATGTAGATAGGGGTATGTTTATGTGTATATGTATGAATTTATATATGTATATGGGTATGGTTTTCAGCAAGGCTATAGTCATTATAATTACATAGTTATGCATTTTTGTTCCTGTGGTTTTGCTATCTTTGTTTTTGTAGGTGTGGAGCCAAGATGTCGGGTGTGCTGTCTTGTGTTTTCTCAACATATATTTCACATATCTTCAATTCTGTCTTCCACTCTTTCTCATTACATTTCACTTTTTTCTTTCTCTTTCTTTTTCTCCTATTAAAAAAATAAAAATAAAAAGCCACTGATGATGAAGAAGCTAAGATGCTAATATTCTGATATTCAGTTCTGCTTTCTACTGAAGTGGCAAAAAATAAATAAAATAACATAAAATAAAAATAAATAAATAAAAATAAATGTCACAGTGCTGATGAGATCTCTGTCAGCAAAACCCATGCTTTCTGTTAGAGTAAAACTTTTCTGGCCAACTCCCTGTGGTTCCAACAAAAATATGCCCCGCAGAGCCACAAAAGGATCAACGAGTTGTAAAAGTACTGATAAAAAAGTACAGACATGAACACTGCTGACTTTCAAATTTTATTTGGACCTATTTGCAGTTTAATTGTCTATCTATGCCTAAAGTTACATGCATGATTAATCTGACTCTGTCTCTGTCATTGCTTGATTGATAAATCCTAAATAACTCCAATGGTACACATGCTCTTATTTTGAAATACAAGATTGGTAAAATCTATTAATTATGCCAGTTTGCTTTAGTCCCACGACATGGCCCACCAACAAACATCTTTTACTCATTTTTCTCTCTCATTATTTGAATTATTTATTCTCTTAGTGGATTAAACGCAAAACGTTTTTGTTCTCCCTTCAGGGTTTCAGAAGTTGTCAAAGGAAATCATAAAGCCAGCACTTTCTTTAGGCTGTTTATATTTTTTAAAAAATGAGCCCACTTAGGCTATTTATATTTCTATGTTTGATTAATAAAATTCATATAACTAAGTGAATGTGACTATAGCTGCTGTGTGAAGGAGTTAAAGGGATAGTCCGGTGATTTTTGAATTGATGTTCTGCCTTGTAGTTATTAATAGTTAGTACCTTACCAGCAGTGACTTTAATGGTTAGCAAAACAAGCACAAGTTTTTAACATCTTTCAGGCTTATGAAATAACTATTTCTCATCACTGTTTTTTTTAATTGTTGCTGTTTCTTTTTTCAACCAAACAACATCCATGTAACACAAATGTGTGTTCAAGGTGTCATATAATGTTGAGGATGTAAATGCATCAGTCTGCTGAGGAGTGGATTGAGCTTTACGTTGGTGCATGTCTAAATAAATTGTTGTGCCGTCTGTTTATATTTACTGCCTTTTACTTTTTTAATCAAAGAGCACTGTTACAGTGTATAACACTCCAAATTTTATTGTGCAGATGACGTGTATTGACAATAAAAAGCTTTCTTTAAATATATTTTATTCTAATCTACTATACACTCAGTGACCGATAAGGTACTGATAAACTATTTGACAAAATAATCACTTCAAAAAATAAGCAGACTATCCCTTTAAGAGGATGCAGTAAAAAATGAAATGTTTATGTATAGTTTGTACAATACTGGTTGGAAGTTTCTTAGTTGTGCAAGATGACCACATAATTGTCTTTTTGTGTCATTTCAGCACTGTCTTTGGCTCTGTATCCTGAAGTGAAAATTGTATTTTATAGGCCATTTTTAAAAATGTTTATGATACATTTTGACTTTAATCTAGTTTTGTAAAGGTACTCATTGCAAACTATAAAATGAAACATAAAAATGTTACCCTGAACTTTAGCAATGTTTGAAAGAGTTTACTCCAATAGTTTTACAGATATGTAATATGTGAAATGCAGGTATGCACTCAGTGTAAACAAACCATTTTTGCCTGCATAGTTTTAATGAATAAATATATTTTAAAAAGCCTTAAAACTTATCTTTCATGGACGTCATCATGTGAACAAATGGCAGGCAGTACCTGTTGGCATTCAGTCACAAATTTGCGAAGGAGGTCTCCAGGCATTGAGTGGGAGTTTCCTGTTATGTGGGAGGAGTTTGTCCCAGACTGGTCTGTTTAATTTTGGTGGGCGTAGTTTGTTAGTGATTGGTCAAATTGACTATTGGGTGAGGTTTGAAGAATACCGGGTGAGGGGAGCGTGGAAACGGCCATTAATCAACTTTAAATTTTAATATTAGTCACAACTTCACTGTAAAAAATGAAATGTTGGATTTACTTAACCATGTTGTGTCACCTGGTTCCACTTAAATGAGTTGAGTAAATTCAAAGCAATATACCAGTTTTTTAGCCAAAGAACATGAGTATGTTGCTTTGAATTTACTCAACTCGGTTAAGTGGAACCAGGTCACATAACATGGTTAAGTAAATCCAACATTTCATTTTTAGAGTGTTGAGACAGGAAGGTGGTG
>NW_013952559.1:1102031-1108569 GCF_001266775.1 Austrofundulus limnaeus | reverse complement strand
CCCCCCCCCCCCCCAATCATGTCCCAGCTGATTAAACTGCCACATTGGCCAGTCTGGGGTCAGTGTCCTGCTCATATCGGTAATGGTACACCTCCATCTGGTCCCGGCACGCCTCTCTGATGTTGTTCAGCCACCTCTTGATGCCTCTCCGGTTCAGGTACAGAACCATGAGAAACACCACCCCGATCAGGGCCAACACTATCCCCAGAAACACATAGGAGACCGCCTCCAGGTTCTCATTTATGCAGTCCGGGTTCTCATTATTACAATCCGGGTTCTCATTCATACAATCCAAGTCCTCCCCATGGAGGTTCTCTACAAGGACCCCCCTTTGGGCCTCTGGCTCCCTGCACAGAAGCTCCCCAGCATCCGGGCACTGGGATGAGTTTTTCAACCAGAAGTAAAACTCCTTCAGCTCACAGGTGCACCGAAACGGGTTCAGAGCCAAGTAGACGCGCGTGCGCCTCTGCTCATACAAACTGCTGATGTTCTCATAGTTGATGTTCTCTATTGAGTTATTTGTCAGCACTAAGGCGTGGAGGTTGTAGATGTCCAATCTCTCCAGCGGGATGGTTTTCAGGCCGTTTCCTGCCAACTCCAGCCGGTGGAGGTTCCGCAAGTTCTGCGCGCTGAGCGCGTGCGAGAGCTGCGCCGCGGCGCCAGGCGAGACGGAAGAATTCAGGTACAGAGAGCGCAGCTCGGGTAGTSCCCGGAAAGCCCGGGACGAGACGGACTCCAGCTGGTTGTGACTCAGATCCAGTGAACGTAAGCGCGGGAGTCCCAGGAAAGCGTACGGCTCGATAACCCGGATCCCGTTATGGGACAGCTGGAGGTTTTTTATCCCCGCCTCGGTGCCGTTGGCCGTGAACGCACCTTGGTGTAAAGTGGAGATATTTCTCCCGTGAAGTATCAAAGTGGACGTCCACGTCGGGATGTCCGTGGGTACTTCGGTGTCCCCGTCGTAAGAGAGACAGGTCACCGTGTCTCCGGTGCACGCGCAGGACGACGGGCAGCCAGCGTCACTCCTGACGGGCAGAACCAACAAACAGAAGAGAGCCGCGGCGCYCAGAATCCACTGATTCCAAACAGGGAAAACACAAGTCAGGTCGGTGCTGAAAAGTCTCCACATTTTCTTCATRGTTGTCTCAGAGCTGGAAATGTGATATTTAGGGGGGAGGGTGGGGTTGGGGGGGAGTCATCCACATAAAACGTCCAGTTACTTATTGTTCCAGCTTTTAAAGAAGTCTCCATCCATSGTCAGCTCAGTGTCAGGGTCTGTTCGGAGGAGCTGCTCTCTGTGATCTTCATCAGCTCGCTGGGTGGAGAGCTGCTGATCTGAGCTCCCTCGGTGGTATTTTTTGACGCCTGTCACACACACACACACACACACACACACACACACACACACACACACAGCACTCTGCAAGTTCATCCAAATCATTAGAATTGTTTTTATTCAACATTATTTCAAAAAGAGCCTAAAGAAAAATAACATTATATGATTTTCTGACTCCTTGAGATGTGTGTGAAGTAAATTTATTTTAATGTTTAGTCAAGTTACCTGAAGAAAGACACTGACAAAGCCTTTATAAAGCCTTGAGCTTAGACATAATGAATATCACCAGCCTCTTTTTAGTTCAGAGTTTTTGAAATTACAAAGTTGGGGTCATTTTGGTTACYTTTCAGGAATAGAACTGTAGAGCTGAGTATGTGGGTTGCACATATTAAAAAAAATACAAAATCTTTTCTGCAAAACAGCTTATTTTGCTGTTTTTATTGACAATYGTGCTGCCAATCGGGTGCTGGTATAAGATTTATTACCAAGAAGCATTGTTACAACAAAGAAATAATCTACCAAACACAAACGTCCTGTATTTCTCATGATCTTAGTGCTTAGATTTTGAATGACTGTCAGCTACTACCACACCAAATTTAAGCTCAGTATCTGTAAAACTGTCTTAAGTCAAAGCGAGCTATTTTCTGTGGCAGGCATCTTGAATTGAGTGAGTTSTACAGCCAGTAATGCAGCCAAAAATGAGAGTTTTGCAAAATTAAGTCCATTCAGTCCATGAGACTACCATTACTATTTTTGCCAAATGAAAAATTTGTGCAATGTTGTGCTCAAAGTATGTGTAGAGGATGATTTTAGCTAATACCATGCCAAATTTTAGCTCAGTGTTGGTGAAAATTATTGAGTTTTAGCCACTTAAGTGTCAACTAATGTCCATTAGCTGTGGTGGCCATCTTGGATGTTGACTCCAAAAGGTGATCAAATGTAAATGTGCACTGTGTTTCACTAAAATATGTCGAGTGGTTTAGAAATGTTTTGCTACAAACATGCAAACAGAGAGAAAAATAGACACATAGATATGTGTCTATAGARAGATACCTTCGTTTGGGTGATAATAATTCTGCCCTCCTGAAGCTGAACAACACACATTAGGTAGGAACTTGATGTTTAAACAATCATTTAAATTCAAAATAGCCTTTTTTTATCCCAAGCCTCCTGTTTCATTTAATAAAAACATAATTTATGGCGTGTTTGGTTTATTGCAAATTGGTTTTTAAATTTATGCACAGAAACCAGAGCCTGTTTAATGGGGCATGAGTCAGTTGCAGTGTTTCTCATTAATTTCTAAAAGTAATATATAAAAACTAAAGCACATCTGCAGCATAGTTAATCACTCTTTACCTCTGGGTGTAGCTAAAAAATCATTAGTTCTATTAAATATCCTGCTTTTTGCATCACCTTGTGCTACTGGACTAATATGAATTGGTGGGTCTTGGGGGTCTGTCATTTGGTCTAAGAGGATAAAACTGCTTTGAAACTTGAGTCTGTTAAGATGTTTAGAGTGATTAAAGCTTCTAAGATTGTCTGATTGTTTTAGTATAAAGGCGTCATGAAATATGAATCTGCTGACTTCAACTCCGCTTCCATTCTAAGAAAAAATATTAATTGAGTTTCAAATATTTTTTCCCAATCCACGTAATTTTTATTTTTTCCCCAATGACTCATAAACAAATTAATAAATGAGAACGGGTACACCTAAAGCAAAAATAATGAGCAAGAAGAGCTTTTCAGCACCAAGGACAGCTCACTCTCTCCAAATCGGAAAAAAGCAAAGAAAGTGGAATAAGTTTATATATTTTTTTCTTTTAAAGTAAAAAGTAATAAACCATGAACTATGGAGGCATGAAGAGAAAAAGAGAGGAACAAAGCATCAAAGATGACCTGTGGTTCAGCACCATGGATACATCCAGATGGCAGCATGTGGGTCAGATGTTGGGTCAGAGACGAAGCAAAAATAGCGTATTGTTGTTGTCTGCACCAGAATCATCAGTTTATTTCTCTCAAGTCAGTGACATGTTAGTAAAAATCAGTCTGCTGGTGGTAGTTTGTCTAAAATTATTATATTTATTAGATACCTGCTGTATAGAAACATTTTTTAGGTTTCTCCATTAAATATTTTTGATATCAAGACTCAATGCATGTGTATTGCCTTTATCCTGCTTTCCTGCTGATTTTTTCAATCAACTGAGTCACAAAATATATAAATAAAAGAGTTTTCTCCACAGTTCAGATGTGTCAAAGCAGGATTCTTTGGGGAGATTATAAACAATTAGTATCTTACCTGCTGGGGTGATTTCAACAACCCAGTCTAGAAACAAATAGTTAAATACTGACCAAAGTGACAAGCTAAATGCCAGTTCAAGGGGAGACTAGACAAGCTTTTTGCTACTTTTGCTAACATTTAGCTTATTTTAGCTTTTAGCTAATTAGCTTCTTTAATCTTTATATATTGATTCTTCTTCCATTTATCTTTTAGCTAGTCCTTTAATTCTTTAAGGTTGTAAGAATAATCATTTATTTTTTAGATTTAACTTCTGCTTATTTTTTATCTTTTGGTTTTCCTTTAGTTAACATTTAGCTACTTTTGCTATAATTACGTTTTTTAAGCTTTGAGATGTTTTTCTATTACTTTTTTAGCTTTAATATCTCATAATAACTTTCAGCAAAGTCATTCAATATTTAGCATTCTTTCATAATTCACAACATTTCTGCAAAATCACTTTTAGAAAAACCTGAAGTAATGATTTAACCATTTCAGCTTTCTCTATAAAACATTGATCACCCACATAACAGACAAGTGCAGGCCAGTTCTGACGTCAAGCTGCCAGTGGCAAAAATGGCATTGTTTTTAAGAAGGAGTYCCACAACTGGCCCAGTTGTGGTTTGGTTTATGTGGTGCTGGCCCATGCATGAACCACATCTGGGCCACCAAAAGGCCGTCTTTCTTTGCAATACCTGGGCAAAGTGTTAAAGTGTTGGAGCATTGTGTGGGCCAGAACTCAGTTAAACAAATTTAGCAATTATTTAAAAAAAACAACTTTTTTTCAATGGAGTCCTGGCCAAGATGAGCAGCAGTACATACAATTAGATTATGTAGTTACACATACATTAATACATACATAATAATTTGAAATACATTTTAAAGTAGAACTAAGAACAACTAATACATATAACGGAATTATATACAAATTTCCTCAGTATCAATTTAAAAGCTTTCACAGGTACTAAGTCTGTTAATTTCCAATTATTCTGCAACATATTCTATGCAAAGAGGGTGGAATAAGCAAAGGATTTTTGCCCATTCCTGTATGGGCAAATGGAACTGAAAGCAACAAAATGTCACATGAACAGAAAGAATAACAGCATTTTTCTGTGTAATTAGATTACACATGTATGAAAGTAGTAGTCCGAGTATTGCCTTAAATTTAAATGTGGGCTGTGTGGGTAGGATGCAGGAAAAATAAAAGTAATGTTAGCAACGATAATGTGTAGTTCTCAGTTTACTAAAATGAGGCAAATCCTTTGCAGAGTATCCATACAGGATGAAAGGTTACTTTAATTATTTTACAGTTATTGGACTGAATCATATTTCATGATTGGTCACAACTGACTCAGTGAAACTACTTGCTGCGTAAAGTAAAGTAAAAGAAAGGAAGGTGACAGAAAGGTTGGTTTTTTTCATCTCACTCTTGGCATGTATGTTACTCCAAATCACTCCCCCGCAGGAACTGCAGGACAAAAGGTCAAGGTTGGAGTGTAAATATAAACACTGGGAGAGCCATAAAGTGTGGAAGTGAGACACAGTGACATGATATAGAACAAGTGTGCAAATGATGGAAAGTGACCTGAGTTCTGGCGCTCCTGATAAGCTCAAAGAGCTATATTAACGTCAATATTTATTCCCCGGGACAAAAAAAAGGACATCTGCTCAGTCATTCTTTTCTCCTTGCAGGACCCCTCTGCCTGTTCCCCAGACGCTGGCTCTATCTTCCTGCACAGAGAGCTGATTTAGTGGTGGCTGTTTTCACAGGCTGCTGCTGATATCGTTATGGTGCCCTCTGCGGGGACTTCAATTTGACAGTGAACCTCGTAATTGATTTGCAGGTTGCACATCCCTATCTCCTGACTACAGTGATATTCTCTGTGTGTGTCAGGGTGTGTGTACACTAAAATGTGTCTAGTTACCATTGACAATATCAGTTGACTTTTCTTCTATTTTAAAGTGAAACTGTCACAGCATTTTTGGAGTTGTGGTGGATCATGCCTGTTTTATTTCAATAAGTAGCCTTTTGCTATGTTTTGTTTGTTCAGAATGAAAATAAATGACTGTCAATCTCAACTGTATAGAGTTTCTGCCACCACTACGCCTGTAGGTTTTTGCTCACAMTCAGTGACCTTGTTTGGGTAACTCCTCATTTCCTTCATTGCCCTTCCAMCTGTTATATGACTGACACTTGGGAGACCTACTCATAATAAATAAACTGACTTTAATATATTCCAAGTTGAGGACATAGGCATACATACAACACCTAGAAAATTTAGAAGGAGTCCTAAGGGTAGATGTTTGGTGCTTAGATCTATCAGGACTGAKGAAAGTGTGTCAGTACTTCAGGGACATTTCCTTCCTCTTCATTATCCTTGTAGTTAGATCACACTGAGTGAACGAAGCAAAAGGGCAACATTAGCATCAAAAAACAATATTYATTAATCAACAATATATAATGTAACTAATTTATTATGTTAAAGACAAAGTCAATTGACTCAAATGTAGTTTCAAACTATTGCTTGACCTGTTCTACATTATCATTCAGCATTTTCTTCTCCATACAGACAGATTTTTTTGGGATATGTTGATTTTTATAGCAGATTAGTCACTTCTATTAAGCTTCCTTACCTACAGTTTGTGCTAATTTCACCTGTAAAGAACCCTGCTATCATTCTCACCATTAATTAGTTTTGCTATAATACGCCTAACAATGCCTTCATTTAAAAAAGGAAAAAAAGCTTGTGGGAAGCACACCTACACTGAAAAAAAATTACTTGTAAGATGTACTTGAAAAAATCCTCTAACAAATTTGCACTAACATTTGTTAAGTAAATTCAAATGCTACAAATTCATGTAATATTTACTCTCATCATTGTCTAGTAAAAGTTATTAAGAATATAGTTAAAGATTCGTGAATAAAT
>NW_013952559.1:1100458-1101646 GCF_001266775.1 Austrofundulus limnaeus | reverse complement strand
ATTTATTCACGAATCTTTAACTATATTCTTAATAACTTTTACTACATAATGATGAGTAAACATTAAATGAATTAATCAGCTCAGCTTATCATCAGCTTAATCAACATTAGTGCAAATTGTTACGAGGATTTTTTTCAAGTAAATCTTACAAGTTCTTTATAACATTGTACATGCGTCAAGCACAATATTGTAGCATGACACCTCACAGCTACAGAGGTGTAACCCCCAATTTACATTGCTTGTGTTCCGTCTCCGCTCCGCCCTGACCTCCTCAGCAAAAACGCACCCATTATAATCAATGAGAGTGTTTACACTGGCTGCGCACGGCGGCAGTGAGCGGACGGCGAACGTCAAAATTAGAACAGATCCTATTTTTGCCGGATGTCGGTTCTGTGCCGGAGTCTATTTTTAAAGATTACGTCGCACCAACAGTAAAAGACACGAGCACAACATCCATATTTTCAAAATAAGACACTATTCGGTGGAATAATTTGTCGGAATAATGTCGAAATTGCAGCTATATTAATAAATATACGGATATATTTCTACACAAATGCTGTCAGAATGTATCGTTGTGTTTGGGAAGCAGATGGAAACATGTAGCATGAAGCATATGTGTACACACACGATACACGTGGATTTTATTTTGAAATCAGAAGTTTCAGAAAGACGACAACGAGACAGTTTCAACATAGATACCAAGAGCCTTTATATCGTTGTCTTCAGCTGTGTTTGGAGTTCGTCTTTCACAGAATTAATTATTTTTTGCTGTGACTTCCACATTTATCACTGAATTTATCACGCCATCTGCTTCCTGCACGTCTGTCGGACCAGAGCGGAGTGGAGGTAGTGTAAACTGGACTTGAAATGCACAGCTGCCACCTGCGCAGCGGAGTGGAGACGCATGCAGTATAAATCCAGGGTAACTCTTGTTGTAGGTCATGACTTCACCACCAGGTTACAGTTTTGAAGAACCTTTATTGGATTCTTCCTCATGAACAACACAGACAAAGTGAAACTCACAGGTCTTATTAATGACTAGGCCTACCACTCTCACTTATGGTTACTTCTGCTGAACGGTTTAACACAAGCTAACAAATAATGAACACACAAATTAGAGTAACACAACAGACTAATTGCTGAAAGAACAATGTTAACCAATTCCCTAAAATGATTTAACAACAACAA
>NW_013952559.1:1081842-1100165 GCF_001266775.1 Austrofundulus limnaeus | reverse complement strand
CTTACTTACTTACTTACTTACTTACTTACTTACTTACTTACTTACTTACTTACTTAATTTAATATGCTACTTTAGCTAAACCCACACATCAGACAGGTGTGGGCCAGGACTGGGCCAAATCAATTTGGCTATGTGTCTGTATTGCTACTTTTGGCTTTTAGTTTTTTGCTATTTGTAGCTTTTAGCTAGGCATTTGATACCTTTTTGGTATGTAATTACACTTTTGCAATTTTTGTTGGTCTCTTGCTGCTTTTATTTGTCTTTTTGCTTAATTTTAGTTTTAAACTTTTTCTGTTTTTAACTTCTATTGTTTTTCAAATGTTATTTTTAGCCTTTTGCTATGTTAAGCTTTAAACTAGCTTTGTCTGTGAGGCTTCTGATTGTGTTTGACATATGCTGCAGTGGAAGAACTTATCAGAGTTTATCCCCTGCTGGTTTTGAGTATACAATCCACCTCATATTATGTGAGTCTGCCGTCTCACCTCTTGTTGATGTGAATGTGAACACTTTAGCTACAGCTGTTTCATTAAGTTTCAACAAAGTCATCCATCACTATGTATTCACTGAATTTTTCCAGAAGATGTAATTTATTGAGTTTTACATATTTCTTGTGTTAAACCTTCCTTAATCTACCATCTTAGATTACAGTGAATGTTTGGTCCACGTCATTTACTGTTTATAAGTAGCTGCGATAAGTAGGGACTTTACCAACCACTGAAGGTGCATTTAGGATCCATCAAACTTGACATAAAACACTCCAGAGAGGAGTACAGGGTGTGGAAGGAGGTGGAGATCAGGGTCAACCTATCTCTCCTTCAGTAAAGATGATGACATACGACCCACCTTCCTCCTATATCAATTGCAGCTCTGCAGTCTGCTCCACCTGTCCCTCAGTCCGTTCATCTGTGTGGTGGCAGGGCTGCTCCTCCAACAGTCGTCCACCGCCAAATGAATAAGAGATGAGGAGAAGGTGGGGGGAAAGAACGGAGAGGGTTGACGTGAAGAAGAGAGGGGGGACTGGATGGGGGTGTAAATGGATCTCAAGGAGCTGGTGTCACCTGTCTCTGGACCATTAATTAGTCATTTAGACTGGTAATGGAGTGAGCCAGAGCCAGACAGACAAAACCAGCCAAACAAAACCAAATCACTCAGTCAGACGAGTTAGCTGTGGCTGATGATCACTCTTTGTATCCAAAGTGGAAAATTATGACTACATCACAGAGTTTATAAGTTTGGGCAGGATCTACAAACTCAGCAAGACAAACAGGAAGGAAGTGCGTAAAAGAGATCTATTTTATTTGAATAATAAAGAATTAAAGATGTGGCCTTTTTCAACGGGATACGCATCAAAACTGTCAAAGTTTTTAACTAAGACAATCTCTTCCTTAAAAAATGGATTGTGCACTTTTTGGACTTGTGGTCTCTTAAAAAAGCAGCTCAAAACACATCTTTTTCAAACTTGCTTTCAAATTCTTAGTCACAATYATCAAAAGCACAAATAGCCACAGCAACGTTTAGATGTAGCTCTTCTGGTAGAGTCTAAGGCTCTTCAASAGCAATATCATTTCTGCTGGAATAACTGTGTTTTATTTAAATGAAAAAGGGTTAGAAGGACAGGAAATTAAAAGGGCTTTCCAATTGTATAAGATTTATTGCCAAAATGCTTTGTTAAAACAAAGACATATTCCTTGCGTTTTGTGTTAAGTTTATATGAATTATCTCTTTAGAGCTGCAGATAAAATYTAAATCCTTTGTGTTTTTGGCAGAAACACTAATTCCTTTCATATGATCAGACARTTAAGATCCAAACGCAATTAAATCTTGAAATGAACAGTGAGTGCCTAAAATCAGATCCAATATCAATCAGAAACACTCAATAACCCCTCATGAACACTATGTTGAAGTAGAATCTGTCACCCAAGACCCAAAAAAAAGTAAAAGAGCTGAACTTCAATTCTGTAGCTGAAAACATTGTATTTCCAGATTGAAAAGTGAAACATTTTCCATGACAGAATTGATTAAAAAATGTTTTTTTTCCTCCAATGGTTGGTTTAAAACGTGATTACATTACTCATAACATTATTGTTATAGACGTGAATATCTTAAGATTGTGTAACCAAGTATTTCTAACCCCCAAACAATCCTTTAACAGCTGGCGCTACATAACGAGTCCTCCCACAACCCTTAGGATTGACTTACCTCCCTTCCTGGCCAACACTGGTTTTCTAACGATCATGTAACAAACAAATGGACACGGATACTTGGGATGCACTGTCTTTGTTTAGATTGAATTACAAAACGCTTGATATCTGATGTTCAAGTGACCGCAGTGTGTCCTTCTGGCTGTCAGCATGTGATAATACTGRAGCCCCCACGGCTGCTAAGACACTCCTGCTGAGGGGTGAAACCTATCAGTGACACCTTGGAAAGTGAATCATCCGTCTTCAGGGCAAGACCGCCGGTTTTGTTAAAGAGGGGMTTAATCAGTCAAAGTGCTCGCTGGACGTGTTTCAGGGCGAGACACTGGATTTTATACTTTCTTTTAGTCTTATTTTGGTTACATTTGTTTTCCATGCAGTTCTACAAACCTTTCATTAACATTGCTTTAGGTTGTCAGTAAAAGAGGTTCTGCTCTAACAGGACTCCTTGTTATAAGACCTCAATGAGTACTTGATGCCAAGTTTAAAGAAGAAAAAAGGGATAACATGGTGTTGGGGTCAGAGTTTGGATTTGGTTAAAGTCGAGGTTTTCAGTTTCCACATCTTGCAGAGGTCATCAGATTATCAGGTGACAACATGTTGAATCTTCTTCTTTACGTGTCAACTCAGGATTACTTAAATGCAGCAAACTGAGGAGGACAAAAAGGAGGATTGGGCTTTTGACGACGTCGCATCACCTCACTCCATCATCAGTTCCTAATAAATCAGCCCCTGTCCTCAGGCGGTCCTGAAGAGCCAAAGTAAAAGACGATATTTATTCCTGACAGAGACGAGCGATCAAACTTTCAGCTTCCCTCCATCCATCAACAGCCAGACTGCTCGTCACTTCCACCCACAGTCAGGGTGAACTTTTCAGCATAAACTATTGCTGCTCTCCTCGCAACAGTCCAGGCAGCAGGACGCCACAAGATGGACACACATAACCACAGTGCAGCACTCATTTTTCAATAATTAATGCTTGTGTAGCTTATGAGACATCCGTTGTTAGACTTCCAAAGCAAAGGTTAATACACAACAAACATTAAAGGGGTTTCATTTTCTTTATAAAGTATCTTAAATGGATCCATAAGCCCCCTATCCCTARGTAATTTGTTGATTACATTTGTTGAAGCCGCAGAAAATATCTAATGCTAAAGAAAAAAACATTTTTATGTGAATCTTGTGGTTAAGATAGAACCCACAAGGACTAAAGTGAAYTGAAGCTAAGATAAATTTGAGAGCAATCAAAGTTTTCACCTGCATAAACTGTTTCAGTTTCAGCTTGTAGAGAAATGTCCTCTAAAAATGGCAGATTTCAGAGATGATTTTCATTGAATCTCTTCAAAAGGTCAAAGTAGCTCATTCATAATGTCAGCAGCCCATACCATTACTCTTCCTGCACCTAGTGTCTGACAGGAAGTGATGCCTCAAAATAATCCATCAAGACCCATCCTCCAAGACTCACTCTCATTTCCTTTGCTCTTTAAACAATTTTAAATAAAGTTTAAAAAAAATCTTTCTCCAGTTATTACTCGGCCTGAAGCCAAGGCTCCAGCTCATGAATTTTTAATCAGGGATGGTCAAGTTTGATCTTTTTGCATATTCTGAAGTATTTCATATCTTTCAGTTGTGAAAAGTGACAAATAAAGATTATGGTTTCTGGTGATCTGGGCTTGACCCGTTCCACTCTGGTTGTATTGATTCAGTCTTTTTTCTTTTATTTTTTATTTATTTATTTATTTTCATTTTGGTGCCGCCTGATCAAGTATACAGGTGCTGGTCATAAAATTAGAATATCATGAAAAAGTAGATTTATTTCAGTAATTCCATTTAAAAAGTGAAACTTGTATATTATATTCATACATTACATACAAACTCATATATTTCAAATGTTTATTTCATTTAATTTTGATGATTACAAATGAAAACAAATGAAAATCTCAAATTCAGCATATCAGAAAATTAGAATCTTGTGAAAAGGTTCAAAATGGATGGCACCTGGTACCACACTCTAATCAGCTAATTAACTCAAACCACCTGCAAAGGCCTTTAAATGGTCTTTCAGTCTAGTTCTATAGGCTACACAATCATGGGGAAGACTGCTGACTTGACAGTTGTCCAAAAGACGACCATCGACACCTTGCACAAGGAGGGCAAGACACAAAAGGTCATCGCTAAAGAGGCTGGCTGTTCACAGAGCTCTGTGTCCAAGCACATTAATAGAGAGGCGAAGGGAAGGAAAAGATGTGGTCGAAAAAAATGTACAAGCAAGAGAGATAACCGCACCCTGGAGAGGATTGTAAAACAAAACCCATTCAAAAATGTGGGGGAGATTCACAAAGAGTGGACTGCAGCTGGAGTGAGTGCTTCAAGAACCACCACACACAGACGTATGAAAGACATGGGTTTCTGCTGTCGCATTCCTTGTGTCAAGCCACTCTTGAACCACAGACAGCATCAGAAGCGTCTTGCCTGGGCTACAGAGAAACAGGACTGGACTGCTGGTGAGTGGTCCAAAGTCATGTTCTCTGATGAAAGTAAATTTTGCATTTCCTTTGGAAATCAAGGTCCCAGAGTCTGGAGGAAAAGAAGAGAGGCACTTCATCCACGTTGCTTGAAGTCCAGTGTAAAGTMTCCACAGTCAGTGATGGTTTGGGGTGCCATGTCATCTGCTGGTGTTGGTCCATTGTGTTTTCTGAGGTCCAGGGTCAACGCAGCCACATACCAGGAAGTTTTAGAGCACTTCATGCTTCCTGCTGCTGACCAACTTTTTGGAGATGCAGATTTCATTTTCCAACAGGACTTGGCACCTGCACACAGTGCCAAAGCTACCAGTACCTGGTTGAAGGACCATGGTATCCCTGTTCTTAATTGGCCAGCAAACTCTCCTGACCTTAACCCCATAGAAAATCTATGGGGTATTGTGAAGAAGAAGATGCAATACACCAGACCCAACAATTCAGAAGAGCTAAAAGCCACTATTAGAGCAACCTGGGCTATCATAACACCTGAGCAGTGCCACAGACTGATCGACTCCATGCCACGCCGCATTGCTGCAGTAATACAGGCCAAAGGAGCCCCAACTAAATACTGAGTGCTGTACATGCTCATACTTTTCATGTTCATACTTTTCAGTTGGCCAACATTTCTATAAATCCTTTGTTTTTATTGGTCTTCAGTAATATTCTAATTTTCTGATATGCTGAATTTGAGATTTTCATTTGTTGTCATTTGTAATCATCAAAATTAAACGAAATAAACATTTGAAATATATGAGTTTGTATGTAATGTATGAATATAATATACAAGTTTCACTTTTTAAATGGAATTACTGAAATAAATCTACTTTTTCATGATATTCTAATTTTATGACCAGCACCTGTAGTTATCTTTGGTATTAGTTCAATTGAATACCACAACCAATCAAGTTATGTAAGTTTCTGTAATTTCCCTTCATGGGATCAATAAAGTGTCATTCATTCATTCATTAATTCATTCATTCATTCATTCATTCATTCATTCATTCATTCAAGGTGAAATGAAATTTCATGGTTTTTGTTGTTTTGATGCAACATTTTTGTTACAAATGCAAGACCTCTGCCTTTACCCGATAAAGATTTATGGGGATTACTCAGTAAAGAGACCTCTGACAATTATTATTCAAAAATGTCACCACATCTAAATTRTGTTTTATTTAAAGTTCATGTCACGCTCTTATTGTGAAAGGAGAGGGTGAAAAGCTCATTACTGTGAGAAGAGAAATGAAGGCTCACATTTCATTACATGAAGGGAAACGGGTGAACATGAAGCACGAGCATTCAGGAGGGTAAATGGCTTCATCATCCATCCACGTTTCTCCACGGTCTTGAAAATATTCCTGCCATTAGAACGGAGAACGAAACGTGACATATGAACAGAGAAAAGAGGGAATGGGTACGGAAGGGGAGATGATGTGACATTTATTACAGCGGAGAAAATTACTAACTAGAGGTCATTATTTCTATCTGGGAGAGGATTGAGGAGACATCTATTTTTAGCTTTTAGGATAATGATGCGATTTATCAAGCTCTTTGTAATAAAATTGTAGAATCTGGTCAAAACCACTGCTGGATCACTCAGACATAATTAATCAAACAAAACAATAATTTTGTAATATTGCCAGTTCATCACATCGATAAACTGAAAGTACGAGTATTTTTTGGGAAGAAAAAAATGTTTGGCTTATTTAATATTTGGTATCAGCTGGCAGAGATTTGTGTTGACACTATGGGTTTAAAAAAAAGCCCAAAGGCAACTTTAATATTGCTTATTTAGTTGTGAAAGTGTGAAGTAGCTCACCTGGGTTATTGCTTCACAACACTGGATGAATAATATCAGCAATATTCAGCTTTTATATGTGGAAACATGTGAGTGATAGAAAAAATAATAGCTTATTTTGTTTTCAGTGCTTAAAATGTAGAATAATTGGTTGTGGCATAAACTTAAGGTATTTATGACTGTTTGGCAAGAGTTAGTTTCACGTAAGGAGGGGTTTCATAGAGGACCAGAAGATTCAACAAAGACCCCAGAGCAAGAGGGGGCTCAGTTTTCATTATAACAGATGCTCAAAAAAGGAGATAACTTGACATCCACTAAAAAAAAAACCACTCTTTGAGATTTTGCAATGCAAATGTTGTTTTATAAACAATTAACTCCATATTTGCAATGCACAGCTTCTCTGATAGATATATTATAAAAWGCCTGTTAGATGTTCCCATTTTTAGTGTTGATAATGTGGCTCCAGTCCCGGTCAGATAAATACTCCCCATGCAGAAGACAAAAGCCCATCTGGAGGAGCCAGAWATGGTTTTTACTCCACTTTTTCATTTCTCCATATGATACACTCCTGCTCTGTAACGGTGCTAACAGGCTCGTAAGAAGCAGGAGTAAAGTGGTAGACTGACAGTCCATTAAGGTCGTCTTCAGGGTCATACAGTCTGCTGGTTGAAGCACCAATCAAACCCCAACTCGAAGGTTTCACACAGCTTTACTCTTTTAGTGCGTTTCTGTGCCGCCGCAAGGTGAACAGGCTGTTCAGGAGAGTGGGTCTGCTGCAGTTCCCTCACATTGTCCTGTGGTGTACARGCCTCACACACCTGCCAAATTTAGCTCCTCTCTCCCTCAAATACAGAAACTGTCAGGCTGATTAAACCCACAAGCTTTCATTCTCTATTTTTAACAAAGATTTGGATGTTGCAAGGTTTCTGCTTTTGCTCTAAAGCAGAAACAGAAACCATTTTTAAGAGTATTACCACTGCGTTAAACATTAAATCTGGATTCAGACTGTGATTTACTGCCAGGGTCGTTTTCATAATAACCTTGTCTGTGCATGGGGAATAATGAGGATTTTATTTTTACATGAGCTCGGGCTGGTAATGTTACCATCATCTGCATCGTGCATCTGACTTCCTTCACAGTGGAGAGAGAAAGAGCTGAAAGACGAAGCGTCATCGAGGAGACTGAAGAAAGTATCTAATCCACTTAAAACCAACTAGAAACACTGCAGAATCTGAGAAGGTTGAGGTTTTCAGAGTGAAGAGAGAAASACAGCTAACAGGATATGGAAGGAAAATAATAAGGGATGTTCTGACCAAAAGGCTTTTGCTAACTCACTAGAAAGTGAATAAATAGCTGTTACTCTGGACATTTTGCATTTACCATATAAATGAGTGGTTTAAGATGGCTTTATTTGTGGACCTGCTCATATATCTTAGAGGAAAAACACAAAACTGTCCTAGCTGAGCAATATAATGTTTCAACATTTTTGCCCTGATTTATTAAAAATCAAACAACAAAACCCAAGCTTTTATTCCTGATCCTAAATAGTAACTTCCACTAGATTTACTATATTTCTGCATGCATCTATAATAAAAAAACAATGAGTTAAGCTTCATTTTACCTCAAAGGTTTTCACTAACAGGACAAACAAAAACTTTTTATACATTATTTTTACTGTGTCCTGTCCAGCAGTATGGAAATCAGTATTTATTTCTCAGTGCCAAGGTTAGGCCCCAACAGTTTTTTTTTTACTTTCACAAGCACAGAATAATGGCTTTCACCATGATGCTCCACTTGATACATATTTAAACTTTATTAGAAATTCTTTTTGGATTATTTCAATGTACTGGACACGGAGACGGAAAATAAAACAGAAAAGAAAAGAAGAAAGGTGAAGACAGACATTAAAAGGGAAACAATGAGATAATAGTAGAGAAAAGAGAACACAAGAWAACACATTTGAAGTCTGCCTCAACACCTGCAAAAAAGAGAGAAAACAAAACTAAACAGAAAAAAATAAACACACCAACAGACTACGTGCGTGTATAATAATGATTATAGCTTCACTCAAACAAGCAAACACAGTCACAACGTAGAGTGTATCTGAGAAAAACCTGGCTCTAAACTACTGTTTGATTGATTGATAATGATTTTATTGTCATTGTACGAAGCACAATGAAATTACATTTAAGAACACCCATTCAAGAAGACACACATGACAAAAACATGGGGGAACAGGTGATCATGTCATGCAGCAACCAGCAAGGGTCGCAAAACCTTTAAAAAGAAAAACTAAATACCACAGAAGGTTAGATGAGGAAAAAACAAAACATCATATTATATCAACAAAAMGTGACACACTATGGTGCTTATAAAAAATACTCTACAAGCAAGAGCACATTTATTAGCCAGAGGAGTAAGTGAGTTTAGAGGGCGTGTATCTGAAGCCATGAATGTTGTATGCACTTGTGTGAATATCTGAAAAATGAGTCGGAATAATCCAGTCCCCAAAAGATGAATCCCATGGTTCAGCCATTGTCCAGAATATTGGTGTTGAATTGTTCATTCTGTGCAGCTTCAGGTTGTCCTTCAAGGGATCAGATTACAGATTGGAGTGAGGGTGGGGGGTGGGGGCATTGATGTAAACACCAGGAGGAATTTGGTTCCACAGCCTTTTCAAGGTCACGTGGGGGGGATCTGTAATCAGTTGTTTGGGAACAGAGAAAATGTTTTCGGTCAGGTAGACAATAATAATTTTCCATCTGACTTAATATCCGCTGGTACAACTCAAGSGGGCGAATCCAATCAGACAAATAGTGGGGACAATCCTGCCAAGCCGAGCTCTCAGCTTTCTCCAACATCAATTCCATCTGGCCAGCAAAGACCAGGAACCACAGCCAGCCCGTGACCCTCAGCATAACCACTTGCAGACCGAATCCCAGCTCGCTAAAGGCTAAAGTCTGAGTGCTGAAAGAATGGCAATCCTTCATATTGGTCAGGCAGCCAAGAAATGGCCTGAATAGACACTGACGCTGTTTTGTAGAACACCAGGAGACCACCAAGTCAATCTGTAGAATCCAGTAATCAGAATCCAAATATATATCCAGAACAGAGCAGAACAGAGGTCCCACCTTTGACATGTCCTCCCATGGAAGAAAACTTTGTTCCAAAAATTTATTAAGAGACCAGCTAAACAAATCCATAAAAATAATAATATCCATAATTTCTGGTTTCGGATGAAAACATAGAGAAGGCTCCCAAGCAGCAAATCAGAAAAGATCAGGAAGGYAAGGAGAGAAAGAGAGAAGGAAAAAGTGTGTGTGTTGTTGTGAGCACGCTTGTATATATATAAAGTTTCTCCATAGGAATGTTTAATATTAACTGTGTAGACCTAAATGATCACATCTGACCCCTAAGGCGGACATGAGGAAGACCAAATCCAAAGGCACAGAGAGCGCAAGCGCAGACCCCCCAGGGGTGCCACCGCAGGAACACCCGCACACCCAACCCCAGAGTGGAGCAGAGGAGAGAACTGGTGAACCATAGCAAAAACAATGCAGAAGCCCCTGGGGCCAGCAGCGACGAGCCCATAGGCATCCCCCGGAACCCACTACGCTGGAGCAGATCCAGCCGTGGACACAGAGTCCCAAGGACGCACCACCCCCAGCCAAGGCCCGACAGGGCCAGAGGACCAAGCACCACCAGGCRGATGGCACATACCCGAGCACCCAGCCCCAGACACTGACAACCACCAGCAGATCACAATCACATGTTCCCACCCTTTTGCACACACCTAATCATTCAAAGTAAACACACAAAATGGACTCATACTCCACTCACACTCACCATACACACTCTATACCCCCAGGTCCCAGAAACGCACCCACCACCCARTGGTGGCAGCCCACATCCAGACCCAGGAGGTAGTCCCCTTCATTCCGGGGTGGAGGGGAGCTGACAGCCAAACCTCAGCAGCAGCAGAGCCACTCATCAGTCTGGACGACAGCCGGGCATCCCACGAATGACCCCGGTCCAGACACCAGCCCCAACCCCATCCAGAGACACGGCCAGAGAAACCCACATGATCCAAACGAGCCAGCCAGCCCGAGCAGCCCCAAGACGGAACAATCTCAACCTCCCAGCAAGCCCCAACATCCACTCTATGTACCTTCCACACCCACTAAGGTCCCCACAGGACCACCCCCAACCAGTGGACTGACATCGAGCACATGCCCCCGAACACAGATGCAGCAAATCCTCCCTCTACATGGGGTGCACCCCCGCAGGAGTGCGCCCCCTCCACAGAGCCAATGAGAATGCCCCACACAGTGCGAGCCTCACACAAAGCTCCCACTCCAATCGCTCCCCACCACACTCCACCATATAGTGAGCCACAACAGCAGGGCCAAGGCCCCATACAACACCACCCCAACCCCACATACAGGGACAACGGACCAAATACCATCAAGCCATGCTACCACACCACCTCCCTGACCTGATGGTCAGCCCAAACCACCGACCAACAGCCCCCATCATGCCCCTGCAACCGTACAAATAAACCTGCATCACTGCCACTTCAACATCAGCCCAGGGACCGCCATCACCACCCAACGAACAAAGGACTTGCACTGAGAGACACACACAGAGAAGAAGCAGACAGAAGAAGCAGCAAAAGACCCACCCAGCGCACCAAAGACCAGGCACTATGATGTCATTTCCTCATCCAAAAAAACATACCCAGAGTGTTGCTTTGACTCACTCATGCATGTTTGAGAAATCCTTGAATCTGTAGCCACGTGGAGCTACTTAAACTCTCGCTGGTACGAAGCTCCGCCTATTTACACAAAGTTCCTCCCTGGAGCTCAGTCTGCCACYCAGAGCACCCCTTCCCCAAAGAATTGTTGTGAAGATGTGCTGAAGTGGAGGTTAAATATCAAGGCACTCAGATAWGAGAAGCTTAATTTATTTTTGATAAATACAGCKTTTTCATWACAACTGAAGGRAACAGTTAATTGATTGTGCCWGGAAAATACAAAATGCCACCCATTTAAAGACACACCTGTCAGATTGGCTGCCCTTCAAATACTCATGACATTTCAAACTGTGATGACATTGTTGTGTTTTTTCATCGTGGATTTTCTTTCTTTACTTAAAAACTAGCAAATCTTTCAGTCCTTCCTCTGATTTCACCTCATTACTCACAATCAGTGCTTTAAAAAATCAAACCTGACCTGTAAAGACTTTTCAGCTGAAGGTCTCGGGGGAACATGCACTGTGGGTTCAAGAGTCAGAGCTTCATCTTGCTTTCCAGCTGCTCGAGCATGAAATTGAATCAGTCTGCGGATAACTGCTGCCATCTAAAGGTTAGCAGGATGCACATGTGTGCAGAATCAGAGAATATTTGCAGATTTTACAGATTCATTCACACGATTATTAATATTTTATAGACTTCTAAACAAGTGTAAAAAGTTCACAAATATATATAAAAAACACACAATTACTTATTTTTAATTTACAGTACATGAAACCTGGAAGTCTCTGGTGCTTAAGTTGTCTTGCAGTGGGAGACTACGAGTCATGCATTGAAGCATGAAATTAAAGTTACTGATGGACACAGTCTGACACACACACACACACACACGCACACACACTTTATAAACAGTAACTATTTCTTCTCACATAAGGTCTACAATCAGAAAGTTTTCATATTCTAACATTTTATTTAAATACAAAATTATAAATATGACATGAGGTTATTTCTGTAAGTCTACCCTCGCAGACATTCCTCCATGGCCGTCAGTTCCTGTAGTTCAGGGCAGMTTGGGTCACAGTGAAGGGAGAGGATGTGTCTGACCTTAGGAATGACAGAAAGGGCTGCATCTCTGGCACCACTGGGTCAAGAGGAGGAAGAAAAAAAAAAAAACAATGATATTTCGATTAGTAGTATAAAAAATTAAAATTTCGGATGTTGTGTAAACAGTTATTGTCGTAGCTGTGACAACAGACTCCTCTCCGCATGCTAATGAACAGCTTTTAGCTTTAAAACGTACCCATTAAAGTGGAGCTGAGCCAACTTGAAAAGCTGCTGTCCCAGTTCCACGCTGTCTTCTCCATACTGGAAGCCAGTAGCTACAACACTCTGCTCCAGATGGACTGCTGCATTTTTCCAGTCGCCTGCAGAAACAAAGYAAAATAGAGAACGAATCGGTAAGAAAATGGCCAGCTACTACAGAGTAGTACAGAATAACCCCAAACTCATCAGTTTGGAGTGGAAAATGTTTTAATTTTACCGGATCGCCGTCTGCTCACCGTCGCTTACCGCTGCCGTGCGCAGTCAGTGTAAACACTCTCATTGATTATAATGGGTGCATATTTGCTGCGGAGGTCGGAGCGGAGCGGAGCCGGAACGCATGTAGTGTAAATTAGGGMTAAGACAAGCAGACAATCTTTCCAGGAATGGATGTTCCAGCAAACTCGCCCGAGGGAACAAACATATTACACCAAKTATGAAGCACGGTGATGTGGGGTTAATGATTTTAGCTAGGTTTACAGCKACAGGACCTGAGAACGAGGAACTCCTCTGTAGAGCAAAGTATGCTAGAGGCAAATTGAAGCCATCTGTCCAACAGCWTGGAGACAGCTTGGAGAAACTTGGAGCAAACAGAGTCAAAGCATTGGGCCTCTTGCAAGAACATGTCCGTATTCTTATCCTAAATTTCTCTTACTTTTGTTCGTACAAAGGGTTCGTACGAACATGTCACGTCAGATTCATCAAACTCTTCTATCTTCAGGAAAAGTGTGTAAATGAGGAGCGTAAACTGATGAATGCGTATACAGGTGCTGGTGCACGAGGAGAGGAGATTAGCATAATTACCAACCGAAAAACACCATATAAGGTAATGTACTTATGAATGGACACATACCAGGAGGTGTCCATTCATAAGTGACATCGCAAAGTAAAAAAGAAGAAATTTACGAGTTCAGAGATTGAAGTTCTGCTCTCCGAGATCCACACAAAAAAAGTCATTTTTAGCAGCGTCAGCTGTGGAATTAAAGGATCTGCTTTAAAGCRYAGGAATGAAATYACGACTGCTGTTAWTGTCGTGTCTCTRGTGGGTCGTAAAGTCACAGAAATAAAAATCTAAATCATATTTATCTCTCTCTGTATTCCTGCTCCGGCTTTTCTTTGGTCAAATATTTTTAATTTCAGTGTAAACAACTGTATTGCATAGTTTTCATTTATTCAGAAGAGCAGTCGCGCACCACAACCCTCCTCCCCCCTGACCATCAAGTGTCAGATGCGTTCCTGAAAAAAAAGCATTTTAAAATGTCTCAAAACTTCAATTAACTTCATATAAATATTGTAGTGCTATACAACAAAATTAATAGCCAATTTATTTTAATTTAACCAATTTATGTCGTTAGTCTACATTATTACATTTAAAATTATAACTAATTCAAACAGAATGGCCTCTTGTCAACATAATTATAGAGTGTGATTTATTTTCAACTTGAAATATCTTCAAACTAATGAAATATAAAGTTATTAATGAAGAAAATCCATCTGGATAACAGCAGACTGACTGCTCGTAAAATATACGACAGGTCTGGACCACTCGTGAATTTTGTTCGTTTCTGAAAAAAATCTTAGAATACGAAAACATTGGTGAATGCCACAAATTCTCCTAAATCACTTGTACGCACAACTTAAGAACTAATCTGTGCATACGAACAGTTCTTGCAAGAGGCCCAATAATCCCAAACCAAGCAGCAAATGTTAAATACACCAAACTTATATAGCATTTTATCAAGCCCCAAGAGGACCCCAAAGGACTTTACACTAGTCAATCACCCATTCACACACTGATTGGTCTATCTAAATCTACAATAAAATGTCTAAAAAAGAAAACAATCAACATGTTGCAATGATCCAGTCCAAGTCCAGACCTCAGCTTGATAGAAATGCTGTAGAAATGAAATGAACTGACAGAATGCTGTAAAGAAGAGTGGGACAAATTTCCTACAAAATGACATGAGAGACTGGGAGTCACATAGAAATTTACCTTTAAGCTAWTGCTGCTAAAAGTGATTATAAAAACTAGTTGATCACAGAGTGGACTTTGTTTTGCACACACAGCTTTTCCATGTCGTTTAATGATTAATGACTTGGTGGAACCTGTTGTGTGTTTTTGTGCATCTGAGGCCAGGTTTAAATTACTTTATAACCTTTTAAAAACCATGTCAATTTGAAAGAGGTTAGATTTTCTTATTTTATGACTTTATCTCTATAGCTGTAGTTAAATTCTTGTAAACACATCAGTTTCTTAAACTTTGTTCTTCCTGCTTTCAAYCTGAGCTCCAACCTACTCTTACTTCCTGGTTCCCTAACCCTTAGATCTGCAGTTTGAGGATGGGCGTATCCCGATGCGGACTCCTGACTGTACTAAAGCATGATTTGTAGATCAGAGCAGGATCTATTTCCGTTTGCAAAGAACTGAAACTTAACTCCCACAGTATTTGAGAGGTAAAATGGCACAGATACAGAAAGGAGTTCAGCTGGACCAGGACAGCTTTGTTTGTTCAATCTGTCTGGATCTACTGAAGGAGCCGGCCACTATCCCCTGTGGACACAGCTATTGCATGGACTGTATTAACAGCTTTTGGGATGAAGAGGAGCAGAAAGAAATCCACAGCTGTCCCCAGTGCATGAAAACTTTCCCATCACAGCTCATCCTGGAGAAAAGCACCATGTTAGCAGCTTTAATGGAGCAGCTGAAGAAGACAGGACTCCAAGCTGCTCCTGCTGAGCACTGCTACGCCYGACTTGAACACGTAGGCTGTGATTTCTGCACTGGAAGGAAACTGAAAGCCGTCAAGTCCTGTTTAGTTTGCCTGGCCTCTTACTGCGAGGAACACCTTCAGCCGCATTATGATTCAGCTGCGTTTAGGAACCACAAGCTGGTGGAGCCCTCCGAGAACCTCCTGGAGAACYTCTGCTCTCTTCACAATGAGGTGACCAAGATGTTCTGTCGCACTGATCAGACGTGCATCTGTTTCCTTTGCTCTGTGGATGAACACAAAGGCCACGACCTGGTCTCAGCTGCTGCAGAGAGGGCTGAGAGGCAGAGAGAGGTCGAGATGAGACAAGACAAAATCCTGCAGGAAATCCTGGAAAAAGAGAAAGGGCTGAAGCTGCTTCAACAAGAGGTGGAGACCATTAATCTGTCGGCTGATAAGACATTGGAGGACATTGAGAAGAACTTCACAGAGCTGGTCCATCTCATCCAGACACAACACAACGATGTGAAGCAGCAGATCAGCTCCCAGCGAGAAACTGAGCTGAGTCGAGCTAAAGATGTTCAGAAGAAGCTGGAGCAGGAGATCGCTGAGCTGAAGAGAGAAGCCGCTGAGCTGAAGCAGCTCTCGAACACAGAGGATCCCAACCAGTTTCTACGCCGCTACCCCTCAGCGCCGGCACTCAGCGGGTCCAKACAGCCAACCAGCGTCAACACCCGTCCTTTGAGGTTTTTCGAGATTGTGGCAGCAGCTGTGTTCCAGCTCAGGAACAAACTACAGAACWTTCTGGGACACAACTATAGAAAGATCTTACAGATGGTCACTGATATGAGTGTTTTACAGTCACAACCAGAGCAGAAGAGCAGAGCTGACTTGTTTAAATATTCATGTAAAATCACACTGGATCCAAACACAGCGTATTCAAAGCTGCTCCTGTCAGAGGGGAACAGGAAAGTGTCCTTAACTAATCAACATCAGTTCCGTTCCAATCATCCAGACAGATTCACTGAGTGGAATCAAGTTATGAGTAGAGAGAGTCTGACTGGACGCTGCTACTGGGAGGTGCAGTGTGGCAGGATGGTTTATATTGCAGTCACCTACAAGGATATCCGCAGAGCAGGGGGTGGGAATGACTGTGGATTTGGACGCAATGACAAATCATGGGCATTATATTATTTCCAAAATGGCTACAAATTTTTTTACAACAACATCTCCWCCTCCATCTCAGGCCCTGTGTCCTCCAGAGTGGGAGTGTACCTGGATCACAGTGCAGGGACCCTGTCCTTCTACAGCATCTCTGAGACCATGACTCTCCTCCACAGAGTCCAGACCACCTTCACTCAGCCACTCTACGCTGGATTTCAGATTTACGGCTCTGGAACCACCGCTAAAATCTGTTAACTCTTCTAAAGTTATATTCTGTCATTATARCTGCGCACAAAGTGTCCACTTTATGCAGATGACTTACAAATCTACTTATCTCTTAAACCAAATATGAGTAATGAGGTTTTCTCTTTTTTTAGACTGCATAACGACTGTGGCTAAGTAAAAACTTTTTTTTAAATCACCAAKAGACTGATTGTATTTTATTTGGTGATATTGCCACTACAGATGTCAGTGCCCTGCCTTTAAAACTGTCAGAAACCTAGGGGTTTAGATTTAATTATTTAATTTAAATAACAAATTGACTCTTTAGTCAAATCCAACTTTTACCATTTATGTCTACTGACCAAAAAATCAGTTTTAAATCGCACAGACTTAGAGAAGGCCATTCATGCATTCATTAGTTCTAGACTCATTTTTTGTAATGGACTTTATATTGTTGTCCCTCAGTCCTCCCTAAGATGACTTCAACTTGTCCAGAACCATCTTTTAACCAACACCTCTAAACAACCGCATATCATCCCTGTTTTATCCTCTTTTCAATGGCTTCCTGTCCAATAGAACTGATTTAAAAATGTTTTTAAAGCTCTTAATAGCATTGTCCCGCCTTATTTATCTGAATTTTTAAGACTTGCATGGTAGATCCCTGAGGTCATTAAATCAGCTTGGGAAAAAAAACAAAATTAATAACAGATTGATTGAGCTTGTTCCAGTTAGTGGTCAACAGCATACTTATAAAACCAGAATAAACTATTTCATTCATGCTAAAAATACAAGACTTAGAATCACCACTCGAACCTTTGCTTGGAGGGGCCCGCAGACCTGGAACAAGCTTGACGACAGCTTAAAAGGTTTGAAATTCATCTCCATCTTTAAAAAACAAGACCAAATTGCTTTGTTTATATATCTGAGACCACTTGTAGGACTTGTAATGGATTATAATCTGTGTTGTATTTGGTAAATGGTAAATGGACTGAACTTATAGAGCGCTTTTCAAGTCCCTCCGGACCCCAAAGCGCTTTACACTAACAGACATTCACCCATTCACACTCACATTCACACACTGATGATGGCAAAKRACACTGTAGCCACAGCTGCCCTGGGGCGCACTGACAGAGGTGGGGCTGCCATGCACCGGCGCCACCGGACCCTCTGACCACCATCATATATGGTGTATATATATATATCGTATATGGTGTGTAACAATATGTATGCATATCGTGTATTGTTATTTAGGTATTAAAAGTACCGGTATATTAAACTAACAAAATTGGACTAAGTACTCAGGCTCCTTTTACAAGCTTTTAATAGCTTCTCGGAGACCTGATATACACACAGGTATATTATAGCTGTGTACTATGTGAATCAGACATTTGGATTATTTTTTTTCTTATTTTGATTATGTGTGTGTGCATAAACTAAACTAAACTAAACTAAACTAAACTAAACTAAACTCTTTTTGTTTTGGATATACCAGGACAAGGCTAAAGCATTGGGGTGACTGAGCCTTTTTAGGAGCAGCACCCAGACTCTCTTTAGACCACATGTGTCAAACTCAAGGCCTGCGGGTCACTCCCGTGTGGCCTGCCAGGGGGGTATCCCCCACCCCTGAATGAAATTATATATATA
>NW_013952559.1:1078948-1080507 GCF_001266775.1 Austrofundulus limnaeus | reverse complement strand
TTATTTAACATGAAAATTGTTTCTTATATCAATGGCAAACTTTAAATTTATGATTAAATGCAACAAAATAAATTTAAAAAGGTGAAAGATAATAACATTTGTCCTGTCCCTGAGCTGTTGGCTTTAAGAGCAATTTAGTTGGATAGCACACTAAATGTCTGAAAAAAGTTGCTTTAAAGTCAGCATCAACCATAAACTAAATCTGCCATAATGCATACTAGTTACTCAGTAGAACAGGGCTATTCAACTGGTGGCCCGCGGGCCAGAGTGACCAAAGTTCGGCCCGCCAATTGGTTCATTCATCTCTTAAGCCCAAACCCCTGGTTTTCTACTTTAATTATTCTAAGTTCTTTTAGTTCAACATAGACATGTTTGGTGTCTACAGAGACGCCAGAATCTTGGCTACAAGCTGGTAAAAACCATTTCTATGAACATCCAAGACAGTTAAAACTACAAGCGGTTAAGATAAAACTATGGAAGTGAAAATAAAATTGGTTTAAAAATTTGGTAAGTCAGAGATGTCAAAATTTTATTTGTGGTAAATAAGAAGCGTAATGTGTTCTTTTTGTTTTTGTTGTTTTATTATCACTTCTTTTATTACATAGGGCTCTGTATGTTGTATTCATGGTTAAATGCAGTAAAATTAACAGTTTCAAAGGTAACAGATCTTGTAATGCTTGGTTTCTTTACATAATGACTTTAATTGCTGGATGTTCGGCCCCTGTGCCGTTGGCCTGCAGCAACTGTGGCCCCCAGAGAAATTTAGTTGAATAGCCCTGCATTAGAAACTCATCAGTGAGTAAAATATTGTTTTACTTTTAATAATATTTCTGTATTTATTTCAGATTTAGTCAGTCATACAATTAGTTCTTATCTGTGTTTAAAAGAGGACGAGTTAAAACACTGTTCAGTCAAAGTTAAACATGAGACGTCAAAGTTCATTACAGCTGGCCCTTCGAGGGCCACCATAACGCTCATGTGACCCTCGGTGGAAATGAGTTTGATACCCCTGCTTTAGACCTTCGCTCCCACCCAGGCATCTTTAAGTTTAAGCTCAAGACTTATTTCTTTAGACTGGCCCTTAATACTATGCAGCAAAGTGGCATTTTCCCTTATTTTTATTGTTGTTTTTGTGTTTTCTTTTTCTTGTGATTTGATTTTTACTGTAAAGTGTTTTGGTCACATTAGAGCTAAATAAATCAAATCACATGTTTGGATCATGTTCATGTTTGAACACATTTTATTGATTCTTGACAAACGAGACAACAAATAAATGTGTCTTAGACTTGAGGTTGATTTGTTGATTTTTATGAAGATATGTTGCACAGTAAAGCTGTCTTGTTGGTTTAGTTTTGAACTCTGGTAATGAACTGTAAAATCTGAATAAAATAAAACAGAACTTATTTTTTTCAGTTAGTTTTGACTTGGTAATTGATGAAGTGTGGACAGTCATGAACGATTTTCAACTTTTAATTCAAAAGTGGCCAAAATCGGCCACTTTAAATTTAAGAGAAATACCTTTTTACAAAAATCTTTAATCTTTTGCATGCTTATAAAAA
>NW_013952559.1:1076905-1078653 GCF_001266775.1 Austrofundulus limnaeus | reverse complement strand
CATTTAATTTCCCTCTGGGATTAATAAAGCATTTTTGAATTGACTTTGTTACTAGAAATTAGAGATGCTTATAAATTTTTTTATTATTAAATTATCTGTAAAAGTCTTGCTTGCATACAAACGGAACACAACCATACTKATTTTCTTCACAAAAGGAACCTAAATGGATAGTTTCACGCTTTGGGCTCACCCATGGAAGCGTACGCTCTGGCTGTGGCATCAGCCAGCTCTCCATGCAGAGGATGCGTCTCTCCAAGGATCCATCCAGACCGACATTTTGTCTTTTTCAGTAGTCTCAGAGCCTCATCTGGAAGAGAAGGTTAGAAAAGTAAACACAATAAAGATTCATAATTGCTTGGATGTATTGCTTTAGTAATATGGATGGATGCAGTTTTCCACCTGGCTTTTCTGTCTCCATGAGCTCTACCGCTCTCTCCAGAGCAACCCTGACCTCCTGCAGCTCGTGGCTCACTTCTGCTAAAGACATGCGATGACCGCAGGCTGGCTGCTGACATGTAAAATCACCTCTGCTTTCACAGACTCTCTGAAAAAAAAAAACAGAAGAAATTTTAAATGATTTGAAAGAATATGTCAACAGGGAGGTACACATAAAACTACAGAATAAATCTATTAAAGGCACAGTGTGTAGGATTTTGTCAAGTGTTTTAGCCGAAATTGAGATAATCATTAATGACAATAATAAAAAAAAACATGTCTAATCATTGCAGACAAAGACCTTGTTTTATTATTTTTACCTTATAAAAAGAGAGGCAGGGAGGATGATTCAACCTCTCAACCACTAGATGTCGCTGAAAACAACAAATCCTACACACTGTGCCTTTAAATGCGACTGATCACACACCTCGAGAGCTTTTTTGCACTTTAAACACAGCAGTCCAGATCCATCCCTGCTGCCCCTGGTACTGTCCCACTGCTGCTGCCCCTCCTGCACGCTGCAGGCCTCACACTCGCACAGGAAGTAGTACTGCTCCTGCAGGAGGCGCTGGCGTTCTTTGGTCACCATCCTACTGCRGTGAGGACCTGAGAAAAAGACGGCTTTTATACAAGACGCTGGGGTCGACTTTATTTTAGCAGAAAACACAAGATAGTATTTGAGCACATAACAAATGATATCTAGAAARGAGTGACTTAAAGCAAACCATCTGCTTGCAGAAATTTGTCACAAATATATAAAATATTTGTTTCTTGTCTCACCATAACAGTGTAGGATTTCCTGTCCAGGAGTAATATCCCTCGCTGCTCTGATCGTCACTATGACCCCATGAGCCTCGTGCTCGTCCTCAGGAAGACCTTCACCGATTTCTGCAGATTCGTGTGGACCACGGGGATCAGCAGCGGCTCCGGTGCTGAACACCAGGCTGGTATTGGGACAGCAGGAGTGATTGAGAAGGCTGAGAGTTGGAAACATGGCTGTGGCGAGACGCAGCTCCTCTCTGGACTGCACGTGGGAGTTCTCTGCTCCTGATGAGATGCAAAGAAACACAAACTCAAGAGTCGTCTCTCTTTTTTTTACATAACTAAGGATGTTATTGTCAAAAAAAAAACTACTCTAACACGGTATTAAGTATGACATGGTAATAATTATGGGATAAATCTTTTGCCAAAGTATGTGCATAATTTGAAATTGAATGCATTGGTTTGATCACATATTGATCAGATGCTGCTGCTGACTGATTCATGATGTGATGTAACTGTAACATTTTCGACATATAGGTAAAATTAATCCC
>NW_013952559.1:1074784-1076886 GCF_001266775.1 Austrofundulus limnaeus | reverse complement strand
TTATTATCTGAGAATTATTTTATGCATTAAATTGAATGAGCATGGTCTGGATAGCCCACAGACATACCATAAAAATTTCTAGGACCCATAATTGGTCTCCTAAAGTGTGAACACATCTGTGTGAGTCACCTGTATCTTGCAGAGTGATGATCGCCTGAGCGTTACACCTCAGCTGCAGCATGTGCCTCAGACTTGCACTTCCCAACACCCAAAGCTCCACATCGCCTCCCTCCACGTTTGGCCCGTCAGATGACGAGCATCCGGGYAGAGAAACTTCCTTGCTTAGCCTCGAGTAGAGCACTGCGATGGTGACTGCGCACAGGAAGCGCAGACTAGCGCTTTGGTTGTTTATATGGTGCAGCAAGTGAAACGTGGTCAGGTAAGGGTCACAGCTGGATGGCGCTAACTTCTTGTGCTCATCTCCGATTGGCTGACGTGCGGTTCGGATGCCTGCAAACCCAGCCTTCAGCGTTACCCTCAGGGCGAGCTGGGCCATCACCCCCATCACCATCAGATCTGCTCCAAGTGGACACTCCCAGCGGTGATGCTCTCCCCAGGCTGCTCTCTGACAGGAAGTAGAACAGTATCTGCTGTAGCTGCACCCCTCACACGGCACGGGGCTCAGAGTCTCAGCTAAACACCGGTGACAGCACCTGTGCTCCYTTCCGAACTTCGCCTCTCCTCCTTTATTTCCTTGAACCTCCTTCATTCCTGGTATGAGAACACAGCTGTACGGCCTCTCAGTAAGGATCACCTCCCCAGCTGCTATCTTCTTCTCAGCCACCAGGTGTCGCCCTTTGTCCAAGCTGTAGCCGACACAGACTTGGGGACGAATCCCAACACCTTTACTGTTCTTCGAGGAAGATTTCTGATCATCTTTTCCTGTCATTTCACATCCAGCAAGGTGATTCAGACACTGAGTGCGACGGTCCTGTAATTTGTGGGAAAGATGAGCTGGATAGCCGCTGTTTACGGCTCTGCCAATGTCATCAAGGCATTCCTGAGGAACACAAAACACGGAATGTGAGAAGCTGTTAAATAATGACTTCAGTGAAATACTTTGTTCAAAATTTCAATCATCTTAGTACAAATATTTTCAAGGAGACGTGATTTTAAATCCTTCTTTTTCTCATTTAAATCATTCATTTGGGGGTCTATATAAAGTGAATAAACCCCTTTTGAGGTCTGCCTGAAAGCAACTCGTTTTGAGGCTGTCTCTTTAAATCCAAACAGMTGCTTCAAACCCCACCCCCTARCTGACTCCTAGAGTGGTCCATTCAAGATAATCTAATACACAACAAAATGCATTTAKCAGCTAAAAAYGTGAATTTTGCACAATARGTCCCCTTTAAGAATATTATCTACATAATTATTTTCATMCCTGTGATTAGGGAACTGTTGTCATCTCACCTGGTAGAGCTGCAGGTGTAAAAGTGCAGCAGAGCGGTTGGAATAGCACAGAGAGAGCTGATCTGAATGCTGGGGGGCAAAACATACCCCCTGAACAAGTGAAGAGAAACAGTTAGTGCATGTGAACTGAAGTGTGAGGGAGTTAATGTGTGGCTATCAGTCTAAAATTCAACATCATTCTTTGAAGTTCACCTGTGAATAGTGCAGYGCTGCTGCTTTAAAGTCCCTGGCCTTGAAGCAGGTGTTCCCCCTCTCCCTGCATCTGGCTGCTTCCTCTCTGTCCTTCTTCATCAAATGTCCTGCAGAAACTGACTGCAGATAATCCAGATCATGTTGGCTGAAACATGAACAGAAAGAAACCACATCATAAAACCCTTCGTGGGATCATTTCAGCCTTGTTTAAAAACGTTTCACAAGCAAGACATTGTGGGGGGTTTGCTCCATAAGTTAATATAGTTCAGATATGTGAGTGAATAAATGGTCAGTTTTAATGTAATCCTGAACCAAATGTTTCTAATAAACTGTTGTAAATGAGCTACTTTTTACTTACTTGGTCAGACTTGAAGCAAATTTGAAAACATCATCTACTTCAAGCAGAGAAGTGAATTTTTCTTTTAGCTCAGGATCGAGTCTGCTCCATTTCTCTGCAATGTGATTTTGCCACCGCGGACACGGAAGATCCATGATGACGA
>NW_013952559.1:1055905-1073589 GCF_001266775.1 Austrofundulus limnaeus | reverse complement strand
CTTTACTTTTATGTAAATTTTAAACGTATTTCCAAACGAATTTTCCTAGAAAAATAAAATAATAGAAAAAATAAACATGTGAAATAATGCAAATTGTTTTATTTTGAAGTTTTTAGTGCGAAATATCCGGTCATTTTTCGAAGTATCGTTTACGTCACAATTCTCGCGAGATTTTCCTTACCTTTAACAGTACACAAAACAAGGTAAAGTTTTGCAGAACTGGAGACATGACTGGTGTACTGACACAAGGGGCCYTTGAGGTTAGTATTTATAATGAATACGACTGAACTTTTAAATTGTTATATTTTGACTGTGTTTTTATTTTACGAAACACTTAAATAGCAATGTTGTGCCGCCCCCAGAAAGCTGTTAGCTGCTAGAGCTAATCTGATCGCTTTACATGATATACAGTTACAGCTGCAGCGCTTAACCTATGCTTGTAAGTCGTGTTGACAATTGGTTTGCCAACAAAGATCAATGACAAATAAACGGGATGTAATTAGTTTTCCCTTAACGTTAGCGACTTCAACATTAGCATCATACAGGATGTGATGGTGGACAGTAATGATGCTCAGGCACTAAACAAGTCCATGTGACCATGTGTTTTTCAGGCCCTTGTCAAAGGCTCACAAATAAAAAACCCTGTTCTGCAGCTTCTGGTAAGTAAATCTAGACTGAAGTGACTTTACAAARGGAGTTCAGTTGTGTGCATTCATACTGTGATGATGTTTAAAATAACAAWAAGTGAATGAACACTAAACAGCACTTCAATAGATTTTAAGCTCCAACTATGCAACAATTGTGGATAAAGTTGAAGTTGTAGTTAATAGATCACAGTTTGTAAGACAAGTACATTAGAATGAGTTTTTGTAGCACCTTTGAAGGCAAAATTAGTATTTTTTTGTAGTCTCCATTCATTTTTTGTGTGTTATAATTACGTTTTAAATCATGATTGTTTTGTATTTCAAACCATGCTTTACTCAGTTTTTATTTTTTTAATTCCCAGGATATTCGTAGTCTTGATAATGGCCCAAACCCACCGAGGTTCCGGGTTAAGATGAGTGATGGTCAGCACTTCCTTTCCTGTACGTAAATGTGTGGTTTGTAAGCAAACTGACTGTACAAATATATAGTCCAAATGAGCAATATCGTACTAAAATAATATAAATATGTAACAAAAAGGTTTCCAGGCCAAGTTAGACTTGAAGCTCCAGGTGTATGAAGTACATTAATACTTGAATGTACTTATTTTATGTCTTCAGCCTTCGTYCTGGCCACCCAGTTAAACAGTCTGGCAGAAGAGAATCTCCTTGTCAAAAACTGTCTGTGTACGCTAAAGCGCACCATCATTAACACTCTGTCAGATGGCAGGTGAGTCTTCCTTCCTTGTGTACTTTTTCCGCCTTATTTATCTTCATTTTTATTTACAGCTTCTTTTGTGCCTTAATATACCTACTTATGTTTTAGACAAAAGTCTTTACTTTCTTTTTATTTATTTTGTTTCTCTTTGTTGTGTTTTTATTCAGAGTTAAGTGAAGTTTTTTTTATTGCTTAGCTCAGTCACTAAACGTAAAGATGATTGCGTCTTTGTGATGTGTTGTATGCAATGAACACGAGTTACTTTTTATTGTCATATGTGTTTATTTTGTGTGTTCGTTGTTTTGTTTTATAGCAGTTAATAGTCACAGTGCTGTCATATCCTAGAACATTTGTAATAAAAAAACTTAAAATCTCCACAGTCAGTTTGTTGGTTGTTGTTGTTTCAGGCGTGTGGTCGTTATCATGGATATGGAGATCTTGCAGTCGGCAGAGGAAACTGGAGGAACGATKGGAAATCCAGTTTCATATTCTACAGATGGTAGGATTCTTTTAATGATTTATTATTGATGGTAGAGATGCAGGTGTATTATTTAATTATTTTTGGTTTATTAYCAGGGATGGTGTCATCAACCACAGCTGGACCAGCATCATCTTCTTCGTCTGCTGAGAGACCTGGACCATCCTTTACGAACAACAGCAGTAAGTGACCAGTCAGGGATTTTATATTTGATTTTATGCTTTTGTAAATATACTCTTTTGCTAGTTTTTGTCGACGCTAATAAATTAACTAGAATCCTAATTTTTAAATAAATATTCTAATAAAGGAGGCAAGAGACCAGTCATTTGTTAGTTATAATAAAACAATGCTGTTCAACTTTTGGCTGCTCCCTTCTTCAGGGGATCCCCGATTAGTTGTATTACACTTTATTTAATAAACATATATTTTAACTGTAAAATAAAGACTCTAAAAATACTGTAGGATGTTTAGTTTTTATAATTTTTAAACTAAAAGTTTAAAAATATATTACACGGACGGGGACATTTTATTTACATGCAAAGCATTCTGGGTAAATGATGACATGGGTAGGTCGTCGGTACGAGGCTGCTAGTGAGCTATATCCACCCTGAAGATTAATCTTGGACAATATCTGATGATKGACTCTTTTAAATGAAACCAGAGAGCGTTGACAGAGAGGAGAAGATAGAYATGACTCAGTTTGTAACTGAAAATATGYATGGAGGACCTCAGTTTAGCTTGTTTGTCGTGCTAGCGCCGAGTTAATACAAATAAGGCAATATAGCGTCAGTGTTAGCACAAAGGCTAACAGGCTAGCTGAGGTTCTTCTTCCATGAAGCAGCTCTGTTGTCCTCCATCTATATTTTCAGTTCCAGGCTGAGTCATTTCTACCTTCTCCTCTCTGTCAACGCTCTCTGGTTTCATTTAAAAGAGTCGATCATCAGTGTAGGGGTCACCTCGAGTGAAGAAACAAGATTTACTCCCTCGAAGCAGGCCTCAGAAAGGCCTGGCAGAAGGCAGAACACTGACCTCTATTTGGGCCATGACAGGTCATTTCAACCTAGAAGAGAACTTCTCAGTTCTCTTAAACAAATAATGAACAGAACAATCTTTTCTGTTCATGATTCATTTGTTGTTTAACTAAGAATGTTTATGCATTTGTTAAATCATATAATGACTGTCACAAAGAAGGTGGAATCACTTCTACTCTTTTATCATGTCTAAAAGATTAATTAATGATATAAAAATCACAGAGAAAATCATCACCATGTTTTCATTGTGTTTTTATATAAATCACTGTTTTTATTTTACTGGAAATATCAGTAATATAATTTTGAGTTTTCCTTGAGAAAATCTTTAATTTATCAGGACTAACAAAAGTTTCAGACTGATTATTTAAACAGAAATGTTAATTAATCATCATAAATGTTTTACAGTGATTTCTCTTAGTCTATCAGAAAGAAAGCTAAAGGAGATATTATCAAATGTCTGTTAAAACAACCACAGAATTTGACCTTGCACTGGCAATGCTGGCAAGCTTTATCTTCCTTCCTTTCTCTGACTCATTCTAACGCCTGGGGGCGGAAACAAATTCGTCCGCTTCTATTACTAACACGGACGTTTTTGAGAGACGGAACACACTTCTTCCTGATTGCCAACGGGGAAGACCCTGATTTCTCTTCGGAGAAACCAGCTCGGCCTTAGATCTCGCCCATAAGCCAATTAGGGAAGACCTGACGGCCCGGACAGGGGCAAGCCGCCGACTGTCCACACTGAGACTACCAGTCTCAAAGTGTTTTTCAACTCCCGAGGGGAGAACTTTTATTTTGAAAGACGAACCGGATACATCAGTTTGAATCTTTCTGGCGAAGTTTGAAGCAGACGAAAGTTGCCTAAATAACACTTTCTCGCCAAGGAACAGTGAGCGGGCCGAGCGACACTTTCCCTGACTGGTCTGAGGTGAGGCAGTATTTGCCCGGGGTGTGGTAAAGAATCCAGCAACAGGTAAACGTTGTCGTGTTCCGGGGTGACGTGTCATGTGGAGTTCTGAGCGCAGAGAGGACTTGCTGATCCGGTTGATACACCTTAACAAAATAAAAGCAGAAACACTAACCTTATTTTCACCCCTTTTCTTATCCTTTACTTGCCAAACTTAAGTTAAAAGCGCCTGTAAAATTGTTTGGCTGTTAACATCAGAACTGACGTTTTTAATGTTCTATATAAGTAATCTGAGTTTAATGTGAATTGAAATTCGGACGCGAGTTTTTACCTCATTTTAACTCTGACGCTTGTTATAGGAAAACCCACAATCTACTTATGATCTGTTCAATTTGTGTAAATAAATGATTGCATAATCTTTTATGAATCAACTTGAACTCGTCTGAAAGTTCCCTTATTGTGTCACTTTTCACTTTGCACAGTCAAAAATATTAAAGTAATGAGGAAAATACCTTGGTAAAAACTTCTCTCATGACTAAGCTATGAGAAGTATGTAGAAGGTTTATTTTACATAAGTCTACCCCCTACATCAGATATTGTCCAAGATTAACCTTCAGGGTGGATATAGCTCGCTAGCAGCCTCGCACCGAGGACCTATCCACGTCATCATTTACCCAGAATGCTTTGTGTGTAAATAAAATGGCTCCGTCCSTGTTAAAATATATTTTTAAAAATGTACAAAACTAAACAGCCTACAGTATTTTTACAGTCTTTATTTTACAGTGGAAATATATGTTTATCAAATAAAGTCTAAAGTTACAACAAATCGGGGATCCCTTTCAGGKGTGCCATGAGGGATGGGTGGTATTGATCTTTTTAATACCGCTGTGTAAGGTATTTCTGGGGCTGCTCTGTGGCGTGTTGAGTAATTAATAATTCATGGGGAAATGTCTGCTTGTGAGCATTTACATGCATATAACTTGAAATTTTAGATCCAGAGAGAGGCGTGGAAAAAAAAACTGCTCTGAGCTGCTGCTGTCGCTCAGTCTGAGAGCAGCAGSYGTTTGCYGAATGGATTTTGCCTCTTATGCCGCACAGATCAAAATACATCCAAGTAGGGTCTTTTTTTAGGGTTTTAAGTTTCAAAATAAAATTGACTCTTGGTTGTATCTGCACTGCTGCCTGCTATTAGCTTGCTTTTGCCAAATGTGCAAAGAGTCCAACTAAGGTGGTTGGACTTAAACGTGGTGGTCTCCAAAGATGTCAGTCAGCAATAACCACAGAGCTACTGCAGCCCAGTCGTAGTAAAGCATAAATAGTTAAAAAAACACAAGAGTGGAGGTGGTTCTGTCTTTCTGTTCAATCCTATATTTGTTGATGATAAACATCTTAAAGATAAAAACATTTTTTTTTGGCAAATTACAACAAGTACTGTATGATTCTCATTAATATAATCAAAACCTTGTTTAACTTTGATGCACTGATAAAATTCTTAATTTTAAGTGGAATGAATAATATAACTATTTGTGATTTGTTTTAACTTTGAGTTTTTTTTTTTTTTCATTTTTGAAATCGTTTATTCTGAGTGTTGTTACTTCAGAGGAAACTTTAATTTGTTTTTCACTTCCTTATCAATCCAGCAGAGGGCGCCATTTACCTTTTTATCTAAAGAGTGCTGAGCAATAGTTTGTASTTTTATCACTTCTTTCCCTCTTAAACTATGTTGTTATTTAGACATAATTTGGCAACAACACAAACCGTTGTGTTTTTTGGTGCAACACTAACCAGACTACATTTTACCCAACACTTCAAAACAAAAAATTAAATGATAGTTATTTGTTTGTCTACACCTAACCCCACCTTTTTTGTATTAAGGTTTTAGTCAGAGTGTTAATTAAGATGTAAAAAGATTAATAGGCACTCTGGTAAAAGAGCCACAGGAAAATGTGAGCTAAGCTTGTTTAGTTGTCTGAAACACTAAGTTTTAAAAGAAAATGTTCATCTCTTTTCTCACGTTATTGACAAACGGCTCCAGCAGATTGCCAGGATTTGTTCATTCCTCWGTTTTGCCATCAGTCAGTTTTAGCAAACGTAACAAATTGTCTAAATAATGACCTATCTCCTGCCTCTGGGACTGGTTCAATGCATCATATCTAATGCATCTGGTGTATTGGAGCCTCTCCTAATAGCTTAGCCTTTGGTTCACTCAGTTGTTTTACAGCACCAACTGCTCTCATCACCGGCATACCCAGTAGTCATTCTCAATAGAAGATGTAGTCTTGTGGGTGGATAATGAGGGCATTTTGTATTGTGTGTTTGTGCAAGCGTAGGTGGGTGTCTCTATGTGCGTGTTGTGACTGAGGGAGCATGTGTGGGCTGGTGGCTCCTCCAGTTTGTGGCTTTATGAATATTGTGTTGAGGACTAATTCCCCTGTAGCGATACACAGACGTTGTCGCGGGGGGACAAAGTCGGCTAATTTGACTCAGCAGAGACGAGGTTCAGCGTTTCCTCGCTACATCCTTTCATCCGTAATACCTCAGAAATCCTGCCAGATACAGAAAACCTGCTGTTCTGTTTKGTTCTCCAGCCAATAAAGTTGCCTCAGACATTTTATTTTTAGTCACAAGCAAACCTCGTGTTTGATGTCCAAGTGTTCGCTCTAAGTGAATTTGGCTAACACTTTAAACACCTTCCGATGTTTTTCTAAATTGCGTTTTCAGGTTGTCAATAACAAGATTGCTAAATGCCACAATCCAAGTGCTTRCAATGAGCTGTGAGGAAAATAATGACTTGGGAGACTGCAGTTTTTATTTGAGGGTCTGAGTTCAGATTCTTGTATGGATTTCACAGTCCTCAAGCTACTTACTGAGTCACATCTAGCTTATTTGGCTCATTGCCTCTTTCACTTCACCTTAGCTCTTCCCAGCTGGGATGTATTGAAGAAATTGGTGAAAATACTGCTCATATCTTTACTGCGCTTTTTAGTGGCTACAATTTTTAATGAATCGTGGTAAATTTGCCCCATATGCTGCATTTTTTTTAAATAAGTCTAAGACAGGGACTGCCCTGTCTTAAAACTATACTGGGTGGATATTTATGCTGCTCTACAGAAAATCTTTAAATGTAACTTTCTCTTTGGAATAAAGACTATTTAGACCATATTTTTGGATGCACAGGATKAGAGTAGGAATGTACAAACACCGGTTAGTGGCAACTCAAAAAAACAGGGACTGTGGTAATCGTTGACACAGGAGAAGCAAAGCGTAACCACTTGGATGGATGTGATAATAGACATTTATGGAACAGAGAGGATAACTGCAGTAGTAAACTATAAATTGGATTTGTTTGACTCATATTGGAAAAGATCAGTTCAATAGATGTCACTTCAGATGACTCACCGTAACTTTATCGTAAGACTCGTCAAGTTATCCCCGGAAGTCCTGTTCTGGAAAGTTTAGTCTTCCCCGTTCCTTTTTAAAAAGAAATAATAATAATTTCATTATGTACAYAAGTYGAAACTTGAGCTGGGAGAATTCATTATGTATGRATATTTCTTTAAAAGAAAAAAAAAGTGTAGTAGAGGTTATTATTTTTATTTATTTTTTATTAGATTCGCAGTGATGTTAGTCATTAAAAGCCGGGGAGTTGGGATGAAATTAGAAGACAAAAAGCAGATAATTCACGCTCATATTTGTGTGAGAAAGTTGTCATTCCTGTTGTGTACCATCTCAACTGGCTTTCACGTTTTAGAAAAAAATGATCCAACGTTTTTAGAAATAACTTGATTACTGCCACTCAAAAAACAGCTATTACATAAGGTTAGGTAAATATTTGCTTGAATTTGGTTGTAAATTGAACCTGCTAGACTTTTGTTCTAAATTAGGCTTCATAAAACCATTTACTGAACACCTTTTATTTCTTAAAAGACAAGATGTGCTATTTAAAGATACAATCAGCCATTTTATGTACAACATGGTTGCAAACTCAAGATCCGTATATAATTAGATACATGTGTGACAAACTGTCTAAAAGGCACGATTGTTAGATTTGACGGAGGCAAAGCATTTTGCGAAACAGCGACAGCAACGGGTCCTGTCAGTGCCAACAGCAATCCAAACTGCTGTCATCAAATTTGGACCAGCGCTGGATCAGACATCAGGCTGTGGTCTAATTAAGTTTGCTGACTAATATGTTACAGCTAAATTTATCCACAGGCATCTGTTTTCAAAACAATTAAGAGTACATACATTTTTTTAGCATGTTCAAACATTTGTAATGGTCTCAGTAACGTTTAGGCTGAATTTAGTTACTCGGGGAAGAAAATTAGACCTCTGCCTCTCAGAAATAATCAAAAATCAAGCATTTATTTACTTGARAAGGATCTAGAGCAATTTACTTTATAGATGCCCAAAATTGGAGTTTTAGGAAACATTTTATAGCGTTGTTGTTGGAGTAAAATTTTATCTGTGATGAACATCTTGTTTTATTGCGGCAGTTCAGGATATTTTGTGTTCAGCTGCTTTTAAATGGTTTTGTTTTAAGATATTTCAGGTATTCAGTTCACACAGAGATCTCCTTTCAGCTCTGCTCTGTAGGAAAACCACCATCGTCAGAGTGGGATAATGTCACAGCTTTTTTTCTAATAAAGAAATTTCTTTTAAAAAAATCACATTCAGTGCTCTTTAAGCTTTGTTATCAATTCATAAGCCACCTTATTAATATTCTGAGACGTCTTTAAAACGTCTCTCAGCAYTGGGTGTAAAGTCAGAGGTCAGGAAGCAGTCGTCACGGGCACATCTGTGCTCCCATTTAAATATTCAGCAGCCACTTTCATTGGAATAAACCACCTTCAAACTGATCTGCAGATTATATTTAAATTCCAAAAAGAGATTTGCACTTCCTCAGGTGTAGTAAAAAAAGAAACATTCATTATGTATTAACAGCTATTCTCTATTAGTTTCCTTTYTTCTTAAGCCTCATTTTGTGAAGCACGGACTCTTACGCAACCATCCTCCCTCTCATTTGTTTCTTCTGCAAATGTTTTTTCCTTTATCTCTAAAACATCTTTACTATAAATCTTTCTCATCTTATTGGCAAACATATTAAAAGTCTGCATTGATCATAATCATAGTAAAGGAGCTTCATGTTCCTTTATGTTTAATGTGTCCACCCTGTGTACCACCCTCCATCTTCTTTTATCTTCCGTTCTCAAACATTCAATCAGAGTAACGTGTGTAGGAATATTGATGTTAATTACCTTTCATCTGTYAATAGCTGTTCAATCTGTGAGATACCACAACACACACACAGTGAAGGGTATCAGAGTTGAGTATTCTCTTTGCCTGAAAACTGAAGCTTAAATCAAATAGGTGGTCTATTTGCAATCTTTCTTTTTATCCTCGACAGTTAATCCACCTAAATGCTGTTGCTAAATATGGCAGATAGTTGAGGCCAAAACAAGGTGCAGCAGTAATGTTAAAGTCCTCTGACAACAGCGAACTTTATCTGAATCATAATGATGGGCTGATGCAACTTTATTGTAGGAGGTGAGATGGCACCATATGAGTCTGTGGGCTGGACCAAACTGTCTCRTGGCATTTCATCTGTTGCACACAAAGAACAGAAGAAAGATCTTTGCTTTTTTTTGCCTTTTTTTAAGAAAGCAGAACTCATCCTCAGCTTTATTAGCACTTAGCCTGGTTTGTTTGTATAAGAATAATAACCATTTTAATTGGGTCATAGTTGAGCACTCAACACACCTAACAAAGAAAAGGATGACCTTGTTGAACACTTTCACAGCATTGTGAATCAACTAAAGCAGACAGAGAGAAAAATCAGTCACAGTAGTCAGAGTAACTTAGGCAGGATCTTGATCCAAATATTTCAAAATACCAAAAAAAAAAAATTGAAAAAAAGGAAAAAAAAGAACCTCTGCATAAATGTAATTAAAATGACAGTATCCAATGTTTTGGCTAAAAGACTGATATTCTGATAACTACTTCTAATTATTCATTCTCCTTRGCCTAAAAGGCACAGTAATTATTAAACTAATAATTGATTAGCTGTCTTTCCTGGAGAGGAATAGTAGTTGTACTAATTGGAACTGAGCAAATCTGCAGAGAGATCTGTGTTTGAACTTTTTCCGTCCGTCCGTCCGTTTTCTGCCACTTATCTGCAATCAGGTCACGGGGGCAGCAGCCTAAGCTGAGAGACCCAGATTTCCCTCTCCCCAGCCACTTGGGCCTGCTTGTCTGGGGGAATCCCAAGGCGTTCCCAGGCCAGCCGAGAAACATAGTCCCTCCAGCGTGTCCTGGGTCTTCCCCTAGGCCTCCTCCCAGTAAGACATGCCCGGAACACCTCACCAGGGAGGCGTCCAGGAGGCATCCTAACCAGATGCCCGAGCCACCTCAACTGGCTCCTCTTGACGTGGAAAAGCAGCAGGTCTACTCTGCATCCTCCAGGATGACCAAGCTTCTCACCCTATCTCTAAGGGAGAGCCCAGACACCCTGCAAAGGAAACTCATTTTGGTCACTTGCATTCGCGATCTAATTCTTTCTGTCACTACCCAAAGTTCGTGACCATAGATGAGGGTAGGAATGTAGACCGACCGGAAAACCGAGAGCTTTGCCTTCTGGCTCAGCTCCCGCCTCACCACGACAGACCGGTACAATGTCCGCATCACTGCAGATGCAGCACCAATCTGCCTGTTGATCTCCCGCTCCATTCTTCCCTCATTCGTGAACAAGACCCCGAGATACTTAAACTCCTCCACTTGGGGCAGGACCTCTCCTCGACCCAGAGGTGGCAGGCTTCTGTTTTCCGGCTCAAGACCATAGTCTCGGATTTGGAGGCACTGATCCTCATCCCGGCCGCTTCACACTCTGCTGTGAACTGCTCCAGTGAGAGCCGGAGATCACAATCTGATGAAGCCAATAGGACCACATCATTTGCAAAAAGCAGAGCTGTGATCCTAAGGTCACCAAAAACGATGCCCTCAACACCTTGGCTGCACCTAGAAATTCTGTCCATAAAAGTTATGAACAGAATCGTTGACAAAGGGCAACGTTGGCGGAGTCTAACTCTCACCGAAAATGAGTCTGACTTACTACCAGCATTGCGGACCAAGCTCTGGCATTGGTCATACAGGGACKTAACAAGCCCGTATCAATGGGCCTGTTACCCCATACTCCTGGAGTACCCCCCCACAGGAGTCCCCAAGGGACACGGTCAAACGCCTTCTCCAAGTCCACAAATCACATGTAGACTGCGTGGGTGAACTCCCACGCACCTTCCAGGACCCCGCTGAGGGTGTAGAGCTGGTCCACTGTTCCACGACCAGGACGAAAACCACACTGCTATTCCTGAATACGAGATACGACTATCCGACGGACCCTCCTCTCCAGGACCCCTGAATAGACCTTACCAGGGAGGCTCAGAAGTGTGATCCCCCTATGGTTGGAACACACTCTGCGGTCCCCCTTTTTAAATAGGGAGACCACCACCCCGGTCTGCTAATCCAGGGGAACTGCCCCTGATGTCCACGCAATATTGTAGAGTTGCGTCAACCAATGCAACCCCATAACATCCAGAGCCTTAAGGAACTCCGGGCGAATCTCATCCACCCCTGGCGCCCTGCCACCAAGAAGCTTTTTAACCACCTCGGTGACCTTGGCACCAGAGATTGGAGAGTCTGACCCAGGGTCCTCAGGCTCTGCTTCCTCATGGGAAGACATGTCGGTAGGATTGAGGAGGTCTTCGAAGTATTCCGCCCACTGACCCACAAGGTCCCGAGTTGAGGTCAGCAGCGCACCATTCCCACCATAAATAATGTTGGTGGCGAACCGCTTTCCCCCACTGAGAAGCCAGATGGTAGACCAGAATTGCCAGATGGTAGACCAGAATTGCCTCGAAGCTATACGGAAATGGCCTCTCCGAACTCCTCCCACGCCCGAGTTTTTTCCTCAGCTACCATCCGAGCCACAATCCGCATGGACTGCCGATACCTATCAGCTGCTTCCGGAGTCCCACAGGACAAAAAGACCCGATATGACTCCTTCTTCAGCCTGACAACATCCCTCACCCGCCAGTGTCCACCTGCGGGTTCGAGGGTTGCCGCCATGACAGGCACCGACAACCTTACGGCCACAGCTCAGGTAAGCCGCCTCGACAATGGAGGCATGGAACATGGCCTACTCGGACTCAATGTCCCCCACCTCCCCCGGAACGTGTTTGAAGTTCCCTCAGAGGTGTGAGTTGAAGCTCTGTCTGACGGGAGGCTCTGACAGATGTTCCCAGCAGACCCTCACTATGCGTTTGGGTCTGCCAGGTCTGACTGGCATCCTTCCCCACTAATGGAGCCAACTCACCACCAGGTAGTGGTCAGTTGACAGCTCCGGCCCTCTCTTCACCCGAGTGTCCAAAACATGCGGCCACAGATCAGATGAAACAACACCAAAGTTGATCATCGAACTGCGGCCTAGGGTGTCCTGGTGCCAAGAGCACATATGGACACCCTTATGTTTGAACATGGTGTTTGTTATGAACAATCCATGATGAGCACAGAAGTCCAATAACAAAACACCGCTCGGGTTCAGATCAGCGAAGTCCCCCAGCAGAACGAGGGAGTCCCCGTTAGGAGCGCTCTCAAGCACCCCTTCCTAGGACTTCAGAAAGGGTGGGTAATCTGAACTACTGTTAGGCGCAAAGGCACAAAAAACAGTCAGGACCCGTCCCCCCACCCTTCGACGGAGGGAGGCTACCCTATTGTTCACCGGGGTGAACCCCAACGTACTGGCACCGAGATGGGGGGCAATAAGTATGCCCACTCCTGTTCAGCGCCTCTCAGCATGGGCAACTCCAGAGTGGAAGAGTGTCCAACCCCTCTCGAGGAGACTGGTTCCAGAGCCAGAGTGATGCGTCAAGGTGAATCCAACTATATCTAGTCGGAACCTCTCAACCTCACACACCAGCTCAGGCTCCTTCCCCACCAGAGAGGTGACATTTCACGTCCCTAGAGCCAGCTTCTGTAGCCGAGGATCAGACCTCCAAGGTCCCCGCCCTTGACTACTGCCCAACACACTTTGCACCCGACCTCTACTGCCCCTCCCACAGGTGGTGAGCCCATGATAAGGGGGACCCACATCTCCTCTTAGGGCTGTGCCCAACCAGGCTCCATGGGTGAAAGCCTGGCCACCAGGCGCTTGCCAACGAGCCCCACCTCCAGGCCTGGCTCCAGAGTGGGGCCCCGGTGACCCGCGTCCGGGCGAGGGAACACTGAATCCGTTTATTGTGTTCATCATGAGGGTCTTTGGGCTGCACTTTGTCTGATCTCTCACCTAAGAGCTGTTTGCCTTGGGTGACCCTACTGGGGGCATGAAGCCCCTGACAACATACTCCTCCTAGGATCATTGAGGCACTCAAACCTCTCCACCACGATAAGGTGGCAGCCCAAGGAGAGGAGAACTTTTTCCAGTTTTTTTATTTTAAATTTTAAAATTTAAGATACTAAATTTTAAACTAATAATTAATATTTAAATGTAAATACTTTTAGATGCTTACAATTTATAGAACCCTAGTAGCTACTCTTTTTTTTCACATATTTGGTCTGATTACTATCTCACAAGCTCTGGTCATTGGGGGGAAAAAAAACTCAAAAAATCCTTTTGTATCAACAGTTTAAAAAATAAAACGGTGTACAAGAATATTTAGGGCAGTTGATACATTTGTTGTTGTTTTTTTCCTCGAACGTCCAACGTCCCATCTAAAGGGAAAACTCATCTCTTTTTGTCTTCAAGGCAATGGAAAAGGTTTCACAGGAAAAGCAACGATGAAGGCCTCGCCCATGAAGGCTTCTCCCATGAAGGCCTCACCCATGAAGACCTCTCCCATGAAGGCTTCACCCATGAAGACCTCTCCCATGAAGGCTTCACCCATGAAGACCTCTCCCATGAAGGCTTCACCNTCCCATGAAGGCTTCACCCATGAAGACCTCTCCCATGAAGGCTTCACCCATGAAGACCTCTCCCATGAAGGCTTCACCCATGAAGACCTCTCCCACYAAGGCTTCACCCATGAAGACCTCACCCTCGAAAGCCTCACCCATGACACCTATTGCTAACCTCAACCCCTACCAGAGCAGGTAGGTTTAAGTGAATGAGTCATAATGTCCTTACTTTAATATGTCATGTACAGTTAGATCCATATTTATTTGAACACAGACACAAAAGTAGTTGGAAAATTGACTCAAAGGCTATTTCATGGACAGGTGTGGGTCAATCTCAATTAAGCAGATAAAAGGCCTGGAGTTGATTTGKGATGTAATGGTTGAATTTGGAATATTTTGCTGTAAAAAAACATGCAGTCAAAGTAGCTATCCATGCAGGTGAAACAAGCCATCTTTAAGCTGCAAAAACAGAAAATAAAACATCTGAGAAATTGCTACAATATTAGGAGTGGCAAAATCTACAGTTTGGTACATCCTGAGAAAGAAAGAAAGAAAGAAAGAAAGAAAGAAAGCACTGGTGAACTCATCAATGCAGAAAGACCTGGGCACCCATGGAAGACAACAGTGGTGGATGATTGCAGAATAATCTCCATGGTGAAGAGAAACCCCTTCACAATAGCCAACCAAGTGAACAACACTCACCAGGATGTAGAAGTATCAATATCCAAATCCACCATAAAGAGAAGACTGCATGGAAGTAAATACAAAGGGTTCATTGCACGCTGCAAGCCACTCATAAGCATCAAGAATAAAAAGGCTAGACTGGACTTTGCTAAAAAAACATCTAAAAAAGCCAGCACAGTTCTGGAAGAACATTCTTTGGACAGATGGAACSAAGATCAACCTCTATCAGAATGATGGAAAGAGAAAAGTGTGGCGAAYGCGTGGTACAGCTCATGAACCAAAGCATACCATGTCATCTGTAAAACACAGCAGAGCAGTGTGATGGCTTGGTCATGCATGGCTGCCAGTGGCACTGGGTCACTAGTGTTTATTGATGATGTGACACAGGACAGAAGCAGCCAAATGAATTCTGAGGTATTCAGAGCCATACTGTGTGCTCAGATCAGCCAAATGTAACCAAACTGATTGGTCGTCGTTTCATACTACAGATGGACAATGACCCAAAACATAAAGCCAAAGCAACCCAGGAGTTTATTAAAGCAAAGAAGMGGAATATTCTTGAATGGCCAAGTCAGTCACCTGATCTCAACCCAARTGAGCYTTTCACTTYTTAAAGACTAAACTTCAGACAGAAAGGCCCACAAACCAGCAACTAAAAACCGCTACAGTGAAGGGCTGGCAGAGCATTAAAAAGGAGGAAACAGCATCTGGTGATGTCCATGAGTTCAAGACTTCAGGCAGTCATTGCCAACAAATTACTTTTGAGCCCCTGAAATGAAGGGATTGTGTTTAAAAATGCTTTAGTTCTTCACATTTCTCTGCATTTTGTTCAACTCACTGATTTGAAGCTGAGAGTCTGAACTTCAACTGCATCCAAAATGTTTTGTTCAAAATTCATTGTGGTCATGTACAGAAGCAAAATTAGGAAAAATGTTGTCTCTGTCCAAACAGATATGGATCTAACTGTATATAATTCTCTATTGGACCTAAACCTGCCTTACACCCCTTTTGTCCCAACAAACTTGTGCAWGCATTTGTCACTTCCCGTTCAGATCATTTTCTCCACTGCTCAGTCATCAGCAAAACTATTTTCAGTGATGTGACTGCAGTTCCTTCTTGCTGCCATTTCTCTGTAACACTTCAGGGCATGTTTGAAAATGTGTGTTGGTGCATGCGTCTGCAAGCGTTATTTATTTTTGTTATATACGAAAGTGTGCACTTCTGTGGACTTGAGTGTGTGTATGTGATCCAGTCCATTTGCATGGAAATGAAATGAAATAACTGATCTTGCCTCAGAAATTGACATTTTTAAGGCAGGTACTGCTGGGTTTTTATGTTCTGCTGCTGAGGTTTTGATTCTGTATTTTGCCCCACTGGGAATACAGCCAGTCTCATCTGTCCCCCTTTTTTCCCCTTCACTCCTACACTTACTGCTCCAGGGTTCCACTTTATTGCTGTTTCCCCACTCTCTTCTTTCTTGTCATTTCATTAAATGTGTGTCTTTGAGRTTAAAGATGACCGAAAACCACTAGTACAAAATGGCAAAGTGTAGTTACCTAGAGTAAAGTAAAGGTACAGCAACTCTCCATGTTTAGGCTCTAATAACATAGATGTGTTTTGAAATGGTAAGCTGGAAAGATAACTCTCCCTCCAGGTGTTGTAATAAACTGATGACTGTTCTAACTTTGATGTCAGGGAATACTAGCAGTGAGTAAAAATYGATGACTTCAGCAGTTGTGCTGCTTTCATGAAGGTTTGTATGTGTGATACCACGAAACACAATATTCAAACGCATACAGAGATGTGTCATATAACCCTTCGCATAGCTTTCCTATCCTGATTTTGCTGGTTTAAAGTCACTATAAGATGTTTTTTGTCTACCATAAACCTTAGTGTAGCTGACTTATCCACACTGAGCAGAAAATGGAGCTCACTCTGGGCCAGCGGCTGCTCTCATGATAGAGGATTTAATTGCAGGAAAAGTTATGGCATGAATATCCTCCACTGCACAATTATCAAGGCAATGGGAAAAAAAAAAACACCTCACTGCTGCATAAAGTGCAGAGCTGGGCTGGCTGTTGTTAAAAACAGAGCAAGAAGCATATTTTAAATGCATCCAGGAGTTGTCGGATGTGAAACACCTAGTTCCTCTTTTGAAGAAAAAGTTTTTTTTATTTTACAGAAATTTATAACAAATTAAAGAGAGTCGTAGTCTTTTGGGGGGAATTGTTCACTTCTCTTGTGTTTAACATTGTTTGGGATGCTTATTATATATAAAACAGCCTTTTAAATCATGTCTGTTTTMCATATCTTTAAATCCTCCATTTTGTTTGAGAGTTTCAGATAAATAAATTTGGATCTAATATGTTCTACATGGATTTGTGTAATTCTTAGGTCATTAAACATTTTAAAACGTTTTCTTTGTGGGCAGTTTAGATCTTTAAATAAAGCCTGGCTCACACTTCAAGATAATGATGCTGAACTTTGACCCAATTGTGCTCTTTGTCAGTATTAAAGTAGACATACTGTGCTTTTAAATTCTTCTTTTTAACATTTAAATCATTCATTTGGGGTCTATATAAAGTGAAACTGCAATGCTTTGGTCTGGATGCCTCCTTATTGTAACTCCAGGTGTGCCTCAGATCAACTCATTTTGATACTGTCTCTTTACATCCAAAGTAGGTGCTTCACAGCCCGTCCCTCTCCAGCTTCCAGAGTAGTCCCTTCTAGTTTGATTTACAAATGAATTAAAAGATGTCAACAACAGAAAACTTGTCCATCCAGCCTAAAATGTTGGAGCCAGAGTCTGACCCAGCGCCAGAGGAGAATGAAGATGATCATATTGTAGTTGGCAAGTGTAGACCTTATTTGGAAGGCCAGCCACAAATAATTTGAAGTAATAGTTCCAAAAACATCATAGAAAATAGAGAAAAATATGTCTCAAACTAAATATAAAGATACAGTATCTACACAGCACCAGGGGAGACTAAATTGAACTTTTCTGCACTCCAAGAGACTCCAAGTACACAACAAAATGTATTTAATGGCTTAAAAAGTTGATTGTACATTTTATGTCATGTTTAAGGATGCCCCAATTATTGTGATGGCTCTAAAGATAATGTTAAGAGATATTCATTCACAGGGAATATCTCAAATCTACTCAACACTGCAATCACAATTTTTTATTGGATGTTCAGTGATATAACTTACTTTTTAATTGTGTATTTTGAGTGGGGTGGGGTGTTTATTTATTTTGATTATTAATGGCAAAATGTTTATT
>NW_013952559.1:1052201-1055400 GCF_001266775.1 Austrofundulus limnaeus | reverse complement strand
GTGTGTGTGTGTTAGAAGAAGAATGCTCAAGATCTCGAACACCAACAGAATCACCAATGACGAGCAAATTAAAACAAGCTCCCTTTACAAAAAGATCATGCTGGGACAGGCCAGTGTTTTGGACACACCATCTTGTATCAACTGGAAAAATAAAAGGAAGAAGTGGACAGAGGAATAAGTTGACAGCTTGAGACGGTTTAAGGYCACAACACGTATCGGCCTCCTGCAGCTTGAGAAAGACCGTATAAAATACAGAACCACAGTCACCAACGCCCTCCGGCCTGACTGTTAGAGACAGAGTGGTGCATCATCTTTGCAACATGACCAAACCTGTTATATCTATGATTTATTTTATTGTCATGTGTGCAGTCTCTCAGGTTTTGAAAATCAACTGACAATTAAAAATTTTTGCTGTGTGAACCAATCATTTTATTGTGAAAATAAAAAAAGGTATTTTTTTAAATACCCCAGTATTGCAATTTTTGTTCAGATCTACTGTTAAAGCACTGATTCACCATCACTAATCTCTCTGTATTGTTTATCCCCAGGTGGACTATCAGAGCCAGAGTCACAAACAAGGCTAATATCCGTACCTGGAGTAACTCCAGAGGGGAGGGCAAGCTCTTCTCCTTTGAGATACTGGATGAAAGTGTAAGTAGAAAGGTCTTAACTTTTGCCTGTAACATGCCAATATGCTGTATGTTACACATGACTAGATTTTCCCCCCTCTGTTGTATTCATTCAATGAAACATTTGGGTCAACAGGGAGAAATCAAGATTACTGCCTTCAACAAAGAAGTGGACAAGTTTTTCTCTCTAGTGGAGCAAGGCAAGGTGAGCGCATTTCACTCARCCATATCCGTTCTGTAAATGATAAGAGCTTCTTGGAAATTCTACATAAAAATGATAACTTTTTAGGGCGTTGCCCTTTGGCCAGAAAGGCAAGTGGAGGARAGTTTGAACTCCTGTGCTTCTAAATCCAGTTATCACCTTTTGCTGTCAACATAAAGGAAAACTTCCAACACTGACAAGAACAGGATCCAATTTGAAGGCAGTAAAGCAGATTGCAAACTGAGTTTCGTGTATCCATTTTGTATTTGCACACTTCTTAAATATATATTGTTGGTCAAAATAAAAAGTGCCTTTTTAAAAATTTATTTAACTCTCCACTTTCTAGTTTAAGAATAAAGTTTAAGGCACAACTTTGTCATGTTGAGTATTTAAGTAGATTCACAAAGCTGGGAAAATATTACTTGCTTCTGTTTAAAGAAACCCTTTGAAGTGTGAACTTTTAATATTGTTTTGCTGTTTTCAAAGTGTCTTCTTATCACATTTGTGTCAGAAATAGCTGCCAGTCTTTATGCTTCTGTTCTAAGGAAGGATGAATGTTCTGAGTTGTTTATTTTTATTTTTTGTTCTGTTTTTTTTTTCTGTTCCAGGCTACAGAGCTTAAAGAATAGTTTGGTTTTGAGTCACGTGGCACCAGTCTGTCACCGTATTACACAGCAGTTGATCACAGTGTGCATAAGATYCAGATTGGTGTAGATTTATAGAAATATACTGCTGTGAAACCAGTCACTACCTTAGAAGTTTATTTTTTTCATGTCTATTTAAATTTACTCTATGATTAAAATATTTTACAGCCTCGTCCTGCAAACAAAGAACCTTTTCTGATGGAAAAGTGCAGCAATTAAGACTCTTTCTTTCAGTTGTCAAATCATTTCAAGATTTTGGCTCAGAAATATCTTTMACAAGAAGTAAAAATGTTGACATAACAGATGGCGTGATGTACCATGGGATGATTTAGACTTCTATTCAAGAAAACAGGTTTGAACTTGTTGTGTCCAGTTGAGGAATGGTCTGTGGTACTAATTAGGTTTTGCTTAAAATGCTAAATATTTAAAATGTGAAAATTGATTTTCTTAAAAAAAACTGTGTTAAAATAAGTCCCYACTTAAAGGAGACATATTGACTGTGACTCAACTCATTGGTTGCAGCCCACGTTGGCCACAGCCAAGTCATAACTTCACAAAATTCACTTTTATTAGAAAAACGTTACAAGTAAATACATGAAAAAAACACTTGTAACTGTGTTTTATTTAACATCTCATTGCAACAAAAGTTTAATCAGCTAAGTTGCTAAATTTGCTTTTAAAAACAAACTATTTGGTCTGTGGTAAATTTCCAAATTCATCTGTGTGAAAAAAAAAACATTGTTTTTTCTGTTTAATTTGCTGACGGCGCAAGGAAATCTGGGATACTGTTGGTGATGTAGGATTCTCGGATGCAGCCTAAGTTTTTGGTGTTTTGTCGCCTGCATGCCTACGAATTGGGACAGCCTACGGCGTGGAGAAGTGACATAAGCAGCCGACAAATGCAGCGAATTGAGACACAGCCACCTTGCTTTTAAATCCTTATTTTTACTTATTTTGAAACTAAAGTAACAGAAAAAGTTGTTGTAGTGATAAATGAAAATTTCTAAGATGATTGAACCACAACAAATCTTTTTTTATTTACTTATCCAAACACACACATGTACATTCTATCTATTAAAGTATGTTTAATAAAATTATATTCCACTTACATGTTCTAAATGTTACCTGTAGAAACCTAATTGACAGGTAATGAAAGTTAAAAGTTGAGCAAATGGGGGTATTTCAAAATAAAGCACTAGAAATAAATATAGGTCTGGTCAAAATTAGGAAGACAAACAGAAAACTTTTTATCTTTGAGTTTGTGAAATTCAGTCCCGAAAATTAAAAACGTGCTGTTTGCGTCTTCCTGTATACCCACATGATTACACACACAGAAGAGCTGTGAAAGCTTATGCACAACTTAGAAGTGCTCAACTACCACCAAATAACTCAATTAACCCTGCTCATTATTCTGATAGTCGGACTGGCTCAGGTTTCAGCCACTGACGGTGATTCCAACACAGACCCGGATCCAATTTGTGCCCTCTGACCTCGCACGGATAAATAAAGGAACAAATCCTTATTTCRTACGCCATCTGAGTATTGACAGAACAGTGAGAGAGTGTGATCAGCTCCGAGGAACCAGAATGCTTTTCACATAAGTTTTATGCTCCTTTGTCTGTGTGTGGAGAAGGAAGGCAGGAAGGAATGAAGGAAAGGAAAGAATCACAGAAACAAACCCAGAGGCAGAGAGGGGGAGTGTGTGACTGTGGGTGGGGGTGGGC
>NW_013952559.1:1044590-1050872 GCF_001266775.1 Austrofundulus limnaeus | reverse complement strand
GGTTATTGGGGCCTTGGGAGAGTAAATGAAGGAGTGTGCCTGACAGATTGAGTTTAAATTATGCTGTTAAGCAGAGTCCCTCTCAACTGCTGCTTATTTTCTGGTGAATTAGAGAAGTGATGGTGCTGATAGGAACACCACATCTCAGTTTGACCTAAAGGGTTTTTATTTTGCTACTTTTTGTTTGGAGGTTTTTGTTGAACAGAGGCTGTCCTGTAAAGTCAATTTCCATTCAATGACCAGTAGCATGGTCACTAGTTCAAACCACCATAGCTGCAATAATGTATTGGATTATCTCTGTTTTTTAATGACAGCACACTTTGCTTTGTTTGCTTTGTAGGTATACTACATCTCGAAGGCTACACTGAAGGTGGCCAACAAACYGTACTCAACATTAAAGCACGATTATGAGATAACGCTCCACGCTCATTCATCTATAATACCATGTGATGARGGTGACGAAATCCCCACGTTGCATTGTGACTTTGTGCCCATTGAAGAACTGGAAAACCGAGACAAAGATGCCATTATTGGTAAGAGATAAAGTTTGTYGTGTATAACTAATACAAGCATTGGAAAAAGTATTGTTTCATTTGTAAAAATTACACAGAATGGCTTGTGGTCCAAACTAGGTGTGTAARGATACATTGATCCAAATCAATATATTCATTAAATGATTGATGATTCAATGACATCGAGGCAAAACGAAAACATCATTTACTAAATGATTGTTAGATGGGCATGTAAGAAAATTTAGTGTTAGTTAACTGAAATTGTGACGAAACCACATAAATATTGAATAGATTAAAAATGTGAAGTGAATGGACCGTACAACACCAGTGACTGGAGTGAACGCTGGTTTATTGCTGTCTGTGCAAGCAGGAAACCAACGCTGAAGAAAACCGGAAGTCCAGGTGTGTAAATACATGCTCTTCAGTGCCTGGTACGCCCATTACTGGCCTACAGCTGAATCGCAGATACTCATACAAAAAAACCTGTACTTGTGTTTAATGTTTTTTTATGTGTTATGATAATGTTTCGGGCATGTATCTAAACTATTTTAATGAAGACATAACAATAGTCAAACAATAGATTATAAAAGTCAATAGTAAAAAAGGAAAACTATGGAAATGGTGTAGTGCTTTTAAAATCAGTATCTAACATGACAAATTTCTTCAGACACATGGTATCGCCTCATATTGATCACAGACTTGTAAATTGAATTGAATCGAAATCATATCGAAACAGATTTTGTCATATTGAGAAACATCATAACGTAATGCAAACAAATCAATGTAATATTGTATTGTGATAAATCTGGTGATTTACACCCATAGTCCAAACTGGGGATTGAATCCAGGACCTTTTTGCTGTGAGGCAACACTGCTAACCTCTACACTGTTGTGTTGCCATTTTAGATAATCAGCCTTGAGACTTAATGAATTTAGGAGTTTTAAGCATTCTTCTATAATCGATGGGCTGTGTCAGGAGTTGCGACCTACTTAGRTCACATGTGGGCCGTTCTGTCATAGGCTGTCTCATTTTGTAGGCTCACACTCATGCGGCCCACAAAACCRCAAAAAACGTAGGTTGCATCTGAGTAACGTACATGGCCGAGGACATCCCTGGATTCATTGCGCTGTCAGCAAACTAACCAGTAAAACAAAGGTGGGTGAGGTTTTTTATGGCAGAATTTGGAAATTCATCACAGACTGCGGAATTTATTTTAAAATGTATGTTTAGCAACTTAACTGGTTAAATTTTTGCTCCAATGAGATGTTAAATCTCAAGTGCTGATACTGGAGCTAAACCCAAATTCTAAGATTCTTTTTTTAATCAACATGTAACGTTTTTAATAAAACGTAGAATTTTGTGAAGTTATACCTTTCATGAAAAGACGTGTGAATACATGTGATACAAAACTTATCACCATTGTAACGGGGTAGTGCACGGTCACGCAAACGTGTCATCCAAAGACTTGACCATCTCACAGGCATTTTGTGCAGCCCTACATGAACTGCGAAGGGTTTGGCTTACGTGGGCTGCAACCCCTGACAGCCTACGACTGATGTGAAGTTTTTACACAGAACAAAATGAAATTATAAGATCAGATTATTTCTAACTCAAAGTAATATAAGCAAATACAGCATGTCACTGAGCTACACTGAGCGGTTCGAGTGAGGGAATGTGTTTGCGTTGGTTATAGAGGGGCAGCATTGCGTGTCCTCATCTGTCGACTCTTCATTCTCTCTCCCCTCGATTCCTCCACTCTTTCCTCCTTTGTTAAACAGGGGATTATAACATGGTAATGAGAAGCGTCAGCCTGTTCCTGTTGTGATAATGGAGTTCATAGGTGGATGACATCGTCTCAATCATAATGGAATTAAGCAAGGCTGAGAGAACACTGACGGAGAGCAAACGGAGGGATTGGGGGGAGGCAGCGGGAGTTTATATAAAGGTTAACAGAAAGTGTAGACAGGAGGAGGAAGCTGAGAGAAAAACTGGTTTAAAAAAACGAGTTTCGTGATATGATCCAGTCCTTTTTATTTAATGCGTGGACACAAATGTTGAAAATATACACCAGCACCAACATGTAAGGCGTGCTGGGGAGCTTTTAACCCACCACAAAATGTCAGCTTTGACCAAAATGACTACAACTTTGTCGCTTCTCAACGTAAGATGATCTCMGTCTAAACTCTGGCACGTAAGGCGGTAAACAATATGAATTTKTTTGAGGAATACTAGGCCATTACTTCTTTGTTTTGTTTGCTTCATACACAATAAGCCATAGAATGCATTACACATGAGTTACACTCCTGCTGCAGTTATACAGAGTGAAAAATAACAGTAGCAACACCAGGGAGGTTTAACAATGTGAAAAACAAATAAACAGAAGGAGACTGCTGGTTTGTTTGTATAAATTTAAACTAATCARGGCCATATTAAAGCAATCACTTTTGTTGTGTTATTTTTATGAGTAATAGCACAATTCAGTYCATTGTGGTATCACAAGAGTAGCAATGCTGATTGTAAACACAACTGTTTTTGCTCATTAGAAAACGTATAAACAACTCTGAGGCTTACAATTCTACAAATATTGTATTTAATTTTTTTCYTTTTGTTATATTATAAATGAGCTGCATTTCTTCGAACAATTGAGTTWAAAAAATCAGGACAAAATGCACATTTATGGTGTTTAATCACATTAATTCTTATTAATTTATTCATACTATCCTCATTGCATTATTTGAGTTTTTTTCAATGTAGTTTTTAAAGTTTATATGGTACTGCATTTTCAACCTTATATTTTCAGTAGTGAAGTCAGAATTGTTTTTTTTTTGTTGACAGAACATGAATAATAAGTATTGTGATTTGGAAAATGTTCATGAGCATTAGCTTGTTGCAAKATTTGTATCATTTTGCTGCGATATCTTATACATTATATGGTCTAACCTTGAGGAATATTTACACTTCATTTTAAAGAAYTCTTGAAAGCTCTTTTGTTTTTATTCTCKTCTATAAACARATCTGCCTGCAATTATGAGCTATATATTGATGAATATCGAAAATTGTTCTTCTGCCTTTTAGATATAATTGGAGTGTGCAAAAGTGCCGAGGATGTTTCTCGTGTCACCACTAAAACCAGCAGAGAAGTCTCTAAGAGGGCTCTCAGCCTAATAGACATGACTGGCAAAGAGGTGACGGTCACGCTGTGGGGAGAGGAGGTAAGAACTGTAATTTGGCGCTCTGACTCTTCGTCTGAGTGGATTTGTGTTTTAACATGAAAACAAAGTGAGCTGACTGAAATGAATTGTATATTTTGGAAGGTGTGTCTGTGATGTGCGAGTGTTCGCACATACAGAGCACTTTGATTTAAAATGTGGATCTTTCAAATCGCTGCTGTGACCTTCAACACTGCTTTGAGACAGAGGACTAAATAACTCCAATGAGTGCTATTCTTCTCTAAGCTTTTTCAATCTGTGAGAGCTAATCCTTCCTCTTTGCCACAGTTTGAAAATGACTTTCAAATTAACTTGTAAGTTATCTAATTATTAATGCAAACTGATATTACTTTCTGTCATGTCCACGTTTCAGACACGTACTGCACATAAATGATCATGCTTTTGTTATTTTTGAATGTTTGTCTTAAATCGCTGATTGAGTTTTTTGTTTTCTTCTCCAGGCAGAGAAGTTTGACGGGTCTGGAGAGCCGGTCGTTGCCATCAAAGGAGCTCGCCTGTCTGATTTTGGAGGCAGATCGCTTTCAGCTTTGTTCAGCTCAACAGTCATGGTCAACCCCGACATACCCGAGGCTTTTAGACTCCGGGCGTGGTGAGACACTGCAGTGTACAGCAACAATAACACACAGTCACACTGCTAATCCTATGCAGACACAGCACAAGATGTTGTTCATGAATCAAACAAAACACAKAAAAAWARYRYWKASATTATTTCTGCTTTGGATTCATGAAATAAGATATAAATGCTAAACATAGAAGCTGCTCACACACACACACACTAATGAGCAAGTCTAAGAAAAGAGCCCTGATTATCACATGTCAGGAGGCTGCTGGTATGTGCCACCTGAGTCTCAGTGGGGCTCTAGTCTGGGCTGGATCGAGGGAATAAGGGAAGCAGTTCYTTATTTCTGGATCCAAGCACTGAGCTGCTTCTGCATATGCTCAAAGAGCCGTTGAGTCGCATCAAACTGGATTCCTCTCAGCACTTCCTGTGGAGAGATTTTGAATTATGACTCATTCACTCATTAAAGCTCTTCCCAAATCTGGCTACCAGTAAAATGCYTTTACTGTCGCTAAGTTTACTCCAGGATGTACACAGAAACAGCATCAAATCGAAAACGCACAGATTCAGAGCTTGAATATAGGAAATAAAGTGGCTTATGTTCCTTGTATGTTTCAGGTTCACACTTTCAGGTGTTTTTGTCTGCTTTATTAGTTAAACTAATTGCTCTATGAATAATAATTTTTAATGGTTTTGTATTTTTTTTATAAACAGGAAGAGCACGATCAATCTCCTGTTTTCTCCTGGTCTTGTTAGTCTCTATTCAATACACCAGCTCATCCTTATATTCAAAAAGCTAAATAAGTTAAAGAAAAAAAAAAGTCTGCCTCCTTTTCATCACTGCTTCTATTTTCCTCTAATCCCCAGCTTTTCCCCCTGATCTCCACTGCTGTTTGGTTCTTTTTGCAGTCTACATGCTGACAGCATGAAGTTATTTCTGGAGCAGATAAACTGTTTATCACCTTTTTTTTCTTTTTTACATTCAGGTGTGTGCTTTACAAAGACAAAGCTGGTCTGTTTGACTCACATTCCTGTGACGAAGTCATGCTGTTTCGGATTGTTTGCACAAGACTTGTTTGCATAAATGGAGGGAATGGATGAATCTGAAAAGATGCCGTGATTAGACTGTTCATCCAGAATACAGAGCAAGAGTCACTCGCATAAATATTTTAGCAAGAAAATTAAAAAGATAGATAAATGGAAAGAGTGGATTACAAAGAAGATGGACAAGTTTTCCACAATGTCACTGTTTGCATATAAATATAAAAGTGATTGATCTAGAAATGCGTTTGTTCATAATAGAGTTTGGTGTCTGATCTGATATGCTGAAGCATAATCATCTGATGGCCACAAATAAGTTAAGGGAATAGGGGAGTTTTCAGACATGGCCGAGGTGGGTTTGATGGATAATGATTCAGGCAGAGCAGTGATTATTTCAGTGCAGTGTTTTCTTCAAAAGAAAGGCCAATTACTCAAATGCAACATAGAGTTTAGATTTATAACCCGACCCGGCCTAAATTACATGTTTGATGGTCGGGGTTGGGCACGGTCTTCATAAAGTTGGAGAGTCATAGCTAATATACACAGGAGTAAATTTTGAATGATTTTATTTCTGATGTACCATAGACTTAAATATATAGATCACTAGACTAAGRCCCGCCCATACCGTACACTGGTAGTGTCTGTGACAGCATGGAGGAGCAAAAATGGTGTCTAAAAGGGCAACAGTTCACAGCCTCCATAGAAACTAATAAACAACAGCTGAACTGGATCTGTTTCACAGATTATCTGTCATGTTTTTACAATAAATTAATAAACTATGTTAATTTCATTCAACAATCATGTAAAACAGCAGATTTATACCAGAAAAATATATAATTTATAAATAACAATGATCTAAACCAGACCTGAAGTCAGCCTGTAACTTAGACTTTAGCTGAAAAATGATGACTTCAGCTAGTAATAAAGTATATTTATTAT
>NW_013952559.1:1029031-1044580 GCF_001266775.1 Austrofundulus limnaeus | reverse complement strand
CATTTAGCATTAGCCGTTAGCTTCTCCAGCCGATCACACGGTCACCTGGTTTTTGCGCACTCCAGCTGTTCTATAGAACCTACTTGACTACCACAATAAAGGTCAATATTTCCTTGGAAATAACTAAAGTGTCGCAGTGAATAAATCATCATAATTTCTCCCATTGTTCTCCTGCTGTTAAATGTGTCGCTCACAGCTCAGCAAGAAAACAACAACAGCAACAGTTGTAGTTTTCTTGCAAACTGGAGTTAGACGAGGAAAAACTTTATTTTCTGCGGGGCGAAGATGAAAAGAAGACGTGAATGTCATTTGGACATTTGCATGCTCAGTAGGACCAAACGAAGGTCTGCTTCTATCTGATTTGTTTAAAAATCTCAAATGGTCCAAAAAACGAAAGCAATAAAAGAGCAATTAAAATAATATGTTTGGTTTTCTTCAGACTCCGGCCTCTWATTAGAAATAATTAGTCGGATTGCATTGGGCTTGGACATAATGTCTATGGGCTTGGGTCAGGTCATATTTTATTTAGGCCCAATCTAAACTTTTATACAGCACACATTCCAGTTTTACTTTACATGCTTTCTCTTTTTACCATTAAACATCCATAACTGAATAAAGTTTCTGCTGCATCTTATATAGTCTGATCACCTCAGTAGACAAGGGAATTTTGCTTTCTTCTCAATATGTATCATATGAGTTGTAATTGTTTTTACACACATTTTAAATTGCACATGTTGCTTGTTAACATGTCCATCACAGGTATGATCAAGGAGGTTATGCACTCGACAGCCAGTCGCTAACAGAAACCAGGTCAACCATTCGMGGATCAACGATGAACTGGAAAATGCTCGGCGACYTTAAGAATGKACAAATGGGACATGGAGAGAAGGTYCGGTCTACTCATGCACYCACAGCAGTTTGTTTGTGTAAAAAMAAAAATCAGAGGTCTGACTTGTTTAAATCAAAGAACATAAAAGAWTTGATTAAATGATCTAATCAGCGTAGTTCCATTATTCCACATTAGAGTATTTTTCACCTCAAATAAAGTTAATTGGCCGGTGATCATATATTCTGAAATTTGATTTTATTCAATGCAATGTGCATTAAAAATCAAACCTCTTTGCTTGAACCACACTCAACTGTCTAAAACTTGTAAAAGTTGTTGACTGAAACATGTTTTAACACAGACACACACCTCAAGTTTTGACTTTTAAGTTTTGGCTTGACTTGTATGCTTTCAAGTCACACAAGCCTCATTCATAAGACGGCTCAGCCCAGGACTGACGCGTGTTCTTTCCTCCTCCAAACATTCAGAAAAAACACAAAGGTGGAAAGTTGAGTAAAGTGAGCCGGCCTCTGATGCCCCTTTGAGCCTCCAAGCGAGGTAGTATCAGAGCCAGGACTGAACCCGGCAGACCGACTTGTGTAAAAGCAACCCGCGGTTAGAAAATGATCATGAATTGATGGCATCAGTGAGCAACCACACTTTAACCAAGGGAATTTTAAAGATGACACAAAACAACAACTTTGTAGTTAGTTTAGAAGCTATTGAACCCCAGGATCGCTAACGTAAGTTATTTTTGTTCGATACGAGGCAGACATCGTCACACAATAAATATATCGCGTCCACTTCATCCAAGCTGAGTTCTGCTCCACGTCTCTTTTGGTTCTGCACTGCTGGGTTTATTTCTGAGCACGTATATGTGAGCGTGAACTGGCCGGCATCTCCTGAGATTTTATGAATGACCCGAGAGAGCTTAAAGCCCGACTGGCCTGTGCGGTGATTTCGCGGAACTATCTAAGAAAAAGTCTACAGCAAGGGATTTCCAGGAAATTAGATGGGAATAAAGAAATGAGGTTGGTTTAGATTTGTGTTGATCTTTCATCCAGATCTCAAAATAATAATAAAAAAGTTGGTTGGAGGCTTATTGATATCAACCAGAAAATTCCTCTCTCAAATGGACAGTTAGCGATCATTTGAATGGAAATTAAGGAGGCTCTACACAGATCATAGAACATCATGYTAGCTTCATTAATGCTTAGTTTTATATCGAAAAATAGTTTGACATTTTAAAAGAAGCAGGTTAGAATTAACAAGGTAGAACTTTATTGTGAGTTTGCAGTTACACTAAGATTAATACATTTTAGGTATATTTGAGTCACAGACACTGATGATTCAAGCTTTTATTTTTTATTTTTAATGACTAATTGTAAGAATGTAATGTGTAGCTCTAACACACTTTTTGTGGTTTATGAAAATTTTAAAATATAAAGCTAAAAGGTCTTTTTCTGTAAATGTACTAAGTAACATACTTTAAATTAATGCCAGATTTCATACAAAATGGTCAAATTATTACTAAARTTTGGTCATTATGCTAATAAAACCATTTAAAATCCATTAATTGTGTGCTCTGATCAGCCCTGCAGAGTGAAGGCTTCTTGTTAAAACTATAACAATAATTAATCYTAAATCAGTCTTCCTTAATTCAAACTTTTTGTTTTAGCTGTAGGAGGGAACAAGTTTTATGCTAACTGTGCAACAGAACAATGTTGGAGGATTTTGCAACAAGATTCAAACTAAAACCATGTGATATTTTAGGAAGTTCTGTTGCCAAAAATGCTTCTAACCAGAAGTAGTGCATAGAAGTAGTATGTGCCACTCCTTAAACTTTCCATCTAATTAATTTGGTTTATCWCAGATTAGTCTCTCTTTCCTCCCATTTAATTGAAAGTAGCTTACGGATAGCTTCCAGATCAATGCTGTTTCTAATGAAAATTTCTAATTATGTTCCGGAGGAAGCCTATAGGGCAAAACATTACTGGGTTGGTGGAGGTATAGAAGAGAACAACCAGTCAGTGTTTTCGAAGTTTTGTCACTTGCAAACCTGTATCAAGGCCAAAGAAATTCCAAACGGAAAAACAAAACAAACAAAAAAGAATAAAGAAAATGAAGGTTTTAAAATGAAATAACAAGAGGTAGTTCAAATTKCACGCAAACAAGGGAACTTTACTGGCAAACAAAGAGTTTAGAAGTTAGAGATTTTTTTATTTTACTTTATCTTTTGCTTTTTTTTTGCTTTTGTCGTTCGACTTTGTACCCCCAACTGTTTTTGTAATTGAACAGAACAAGAAGAAGAACACTGTCTGTCACTCTTGAGGCTACAGAGCAGCAGGTTAGAGTAATAGAATCTGAGTTTTTAGTTTATAGTTTGAAGAAATCTAATTTGGCATTCTACCTGTTTGCCTCAATCTATATGTGTGGCTAACTTTGTGTAACGGTGTGTACAGAAGTGGGGGAAAGTATACGTGTACAACCCATTTCTAATTAACGTGTGTGTGTGTTGGGGTTTTTGGGACAAGCATTAAAGTTGGCATGTGAAACCACGTCAATTATGTGAAGTGGATTTTCACTTGGTTGCCCTTCCACACACAAATTTTAATTGCATTTAGGTGCCAGAAGGTGACARGGGGATTTGGTGTGATAAGAATGAAAAATTATTTTCAGAGAGAAGCATGTGTGTGTCAATCTTTCGGTAGGTGTGCACACTGAGTTTTGTGTTTGCGTGTTTTTGACTCTTTTTGTTCTTTTGTATGTGTGTGTGTGTGTTGTTACTTATGCTCTTCTTGTTGCTTCTCCTTAGTGTAGTTAAGGTTAAGACTTTGCCCAGAGGCTTTTGTGTTACATACTAGGATACAGAAAAAGACACAGCAGAAGGGGGGGGGGGGGAGATGATGTAAAAATACAGCTTGCCTTAGTTTTCATTGAACCATCCTGGTCTAGATCCTGCCTGTCCTCTAATTTAACGCTGATTGTGGCATCAGGAAGCCCCTTTTCAATTACCACGTCCACCCACCTACCACCGTCCTACATCTTCAGCCTTCCAGTCTGGAAAATGTGATGAGGCAGGCGCCCAGATGGAAACGTGAGTGAGACAGTAAGGGTTGTTGCTAACGGGAAAAGCTCTTCTAATTAAAACTAATAATGATTGAAAAAAGCTTCCTACTGAGTGTTTTTCAAAGGGGCTCTTGGTGTGTGGCATGGGTGGACAGATTATGAGGAAGTGAGTCAGTGTTGGCCAGAGGGAGCAAAAGTCTGCYTCTCAATTCAAGGGCTATGCCCTTCCAAGTCCACGTTTGTCGGCTGCTTACGTCACTGCCTTGCACCGAAGGCTGTCACAATTCATGGGCTGCTCCTCATGCAGTTGTTGAATGCGGCCCACAAAACCCGGAAATGAAGGCATCCTTCCCAGTCAAGAATATCCCAAGATTCGTTGCACCATCAGCAAACTAAACTAGAAAACGAAGACCGCAGAGGTGGTCCTTTTTTTTTTTTTTTCTAGTTTGGAAACTCATCACAGACCAATGAATTTATTTTTACAGGTTTCCCACAGGTCCTTGAAATCCTTGAAAGTTTGTGAATTTGAAAAAAGGATTTCAGACCCTGGAAAGTTTGTTTGTGAAAACAACCAAAAATTACACTTGTCCTTGAAAGTCCTTGAATGTTTTTTGGTGATTGAAAATCTCTATTCACACAACTGATTTTCATAATCTGTAATAATAATAATAATAATAATAATAATTAAATAAAACACATTTGTTGCGGTGGATAACTCAGGATTHCGGTAAACTGACGTGGCTTTCAACAAATAACGTGAGCCATAGTCATAGTTTTAGCCAATCAGAGCAGAGTAGGGTGGGTCGTTCTTTCTGAGCCCAGTGAGAGCACCACAGCTCCTCCTGTCCTCACCGAGGGTCTGGACATGTTCACATCCCCTCCTCCCAAAGTGAGCTGCCAAACCTCTCAGGACATAATTACATGTCCATGTATTGTGGACTTGAATGTAGGGTGTACATTTAATCCACTTTCTTTCATTGATTCTGACTCAACATTGACTTTACATGATATTAAACCTGTTTATCGTTAACATTCTGCAGTAGCAGTAGGTAATTGCCATCGTGCTTGGTTTTTAAATTTGAGGAAATTGGTACTGGAAAGTCCTTGAAAGGTCCTTGAATTTAATGTCGACCAAGGTGTGGGAACCCTGTTTTTAAATGTTTGTTTCGCAACTCAGCTGATGAAATGTATGCTGCAATGAGAAACTAAATAAAACTAGAGAATTTGCATTTCATGTGAAAACGAAGTGTGAATGCTTAATGCTGAAAGATTTTTGCAGAATAGCTAAAAAAGCTGAAACTCACCTAAAAATAGCTAAACAAAAATGTAGCCAAAATAGCTGAAATTAGTGCAGAGAAACAGAAAGAGCACCTTTTCTGAATTGGGCAGTAGGAACTGAATTTATCACAAAAAGTTGAAATTAGCTGAATGAGTTTAAATTAGCTAAAAAATAAAGTAGCTAAAAACATAGAAAACAGTAGAAGTTAGCACAGAGAACTAGAAAGAGCATGTTTTGTAAATTTGGCAGTACGAATCTGAAATTATCACAAAAAGGTGAAGTTAGCTGAAAAAGCTCAAATTAGCTAAAAAGTAACTAATAACACAAAAAATAACTGAAATTATCAGAAAGCAGCTGAAAGAAGCACAAAAAAATTAATTAGCAGAAAAGGTRAGAACGATGGCTAAAACAGCGGAAAGACAGCCAAAATCYGCTAAATAGAAGCCGAAGTAAGCTAAAATTAGTAGACAGGACCAGAACACAAGGTAAAAAGTACAGTAAAGATTTATGAACTTTTTCAATGGTTTTAAGTAAGTTGAAAATGACTCCACTTGTTTTCAGTGAAAATAAAATTATGAATTACTGAAGTATCAAAATTCACAGCTGGAATGTCCTGAGTTTTTATATCTAAATGGTTGAAATAGCACAAAAATTATGGAACGAGATACGTGCCGACAAAGGAAAATGAATCTCAATAGTTTGAATGCTTTATAATGCATTCACACAYTGAAATCACAAGTATTGATACTGGAGCTAATCATTTCACAGTTTTCTGCAGCCTACCTGGAATGTGTAGGGTGTGGCCTATGTGGGCTGTGGTGAAGGTAGGCTGCAGCACCTCAAACACACTCAAAGTGTCAGAACTGACAGTAAGTGTAGATGTCATGTGGACACAGCGTCAGCCACCTCATGACAGATGCAGGAAACACAATGGCCTTCTCACGATCAATGTTCTTTAATAAACTCCTTACAGAAACTGTGGGTTTTATAATGAAGAAACAGCATTGTCCAGTCAGTGTGTGATTTTTGGCTGCCATCCTAYAAGAGCTCTTTGATAGACTCATTTAGGCCAACAATTAGTAATGAGTCTGGTCCTGCTCTAGCTGGTACTTCTGCTCAGTGTGTATTTTAAAGCATTTAGTTTGAAACCTCCCTGTAATTCCAGTGRCTTGTTCAAGACTTGTTTTAGAAGGAGCAATGCCCTCTGGTGAAAATAGAAAAAAAAGTGTGTATTTGTGGTTTCTTATGTCACATTGAAGACTTTGTGTTGCATTTAGGCACTTGTGCCCTGGTTTGTCTCTTCCAGCGAAACTCTTCATTCTCTGTGTGCATTCTTTATATGTATATTTATATTTATGGAAATGGAATGCCATGCTTCTCCACAGGATGAGAGAAATAGTTTCTCCCCCACTCCCCCTACCCCCAGAATTAGCATTTCTTTTCCTTTTTAACTGTTGATTTTTACCAGTGTGAGTTCTGCCGCCTAAGGTGCTAATATCTGTTTAAATTACAGCAGCATCGCTGAATTTTAATTTGACTCTGTTTGCCTGTGTACACTTCTACTTGAATTCACAACAGAATGAGTTTAGCTTGTATCTGCTCTGGATATGCTAGGGTTTGGATCTTTGCATATATAACCTCGCATGATGTCAGTGTGCTCTAGAAAATGGGGGGAAATCATTTCATCTCACATTTTTTCTGCTTTAAAAATGCTCTAACTCTCTCTGCTGTCCTTTTTTAAACTGTTCCAAGATTGTTTGGAAGTCAAACAGAGATGTGTAAACAGCATGCATCTACCAGTTGGACAGACTTGTTGGCAATAGTTTTACATATAATTCCAAGTTTGATCGAAGCTAGTTTTCATTTTAATTTGAATATATTCCTTTTCACACTGGTCAGCTTCACTAACTGTCTTCACTTGAAGCACCACATTTTCTCCTTTTTATTTAACTTTTTTTCCCTATAATTTGTGCTTTATTTTTATGACATCTGAAATGTGACTTTAAAAATGCCTGTAATGATGATAATGATAAATAATTYATACTTTCATGTTTGGACAGACATTGGGTTTTCCTTTAATTCTAAATCAAACTACCATAAGTATTCAAGTATAATACGTAAAATTAAATCCATAAAATCATCCATAAAGTTGGGGGGTAGTACTATACTCAGATAAATATTTTTACTTGTGTATTTTAACTGAAATATCTGCTTCATTCACAAAATTATTGAGTCCGGATATGAGACCGCGTCGTAAAACCAGTTTAAACAAGCTTAGCTGTGACACTCCTCTGTGCTTCAGAGCGAGATAACAGATCCAGGCAGGCGACATGATGTGAAAAAAAGAGGGGAAAAGCAGTCCTGCACTTTAGTAATGATAACAAACTAATGACATTAGCGTGTGACTGGGCTGCTCCTCGAACAACAACAAACACATGTTCGTCTGTAATGGCGGCCATCTACCAGTGTTCTGAAAAAGTTTGTATCCCTGAAAAAATGTTTCCCCACCAGAGGGGGCGCTTGCGAGTAGGAAGTAATCTGCTTTTCCCCCACAAGATGGCCCAAATCTCATGAAGTCTCCGACTTTTGTGTTGGCGCCTCCTGGTGGACAATGTGTAAAATGCCAGAATTCGTATGATGCTGCTACAGCTGATATACACTCACCGGCCACTTTATTAGGTACACCTGTCCAACTGCTCGTTAACACTTAATTTCTAATCAGCCAATCACATGGCGGCAACTCAGTGCATTTAGGCATGTTGACATGGTCAAGACAATCTCCTGCAGTTCAAACCGAGCATCAGTATGGGGAAGAAAGGTGATTTGAGTGCCTTTGAACGTGGCATGGTTGTTGGTGCCAGAAGGGCTGGTCTGAGTATTTCAGAAACTGCTGATCTACTGGGATTTTCACGCACAACCATCTCTAGGGTTTACAGAGAATGGTCCGAAAAATAAAAAACATCCAGTGAGCGGCAGTCCTGTGGGCGGAAATGCCTTGTTGATGCCAGAGGTCAGAGGAGAATGGGCAGACTGGTTCGAGCTGATAGAAAGGCAACAGTGACTCAAATAACCACCCGTTACAACCAAGGTAGGCAGAAGAGCATCTCTGAACGCACAGTACATCGAACTTTGAGGCAGATGGGCTTCAGCAGCAGAAGACCACACCGGGTGCCACTCCTTTCAGCTAAGAACAGGAAACTGAGGCTACAATTTGCACAAGCTCATCGAAATTGGACAAGAGAAGATTGGAAAAACGTTGCCTGGTCTGATGAGTCTCGATTTCTGCTGCGACATTCGGATGGTAGGGTCAGAATTTGGCGTCAACAACATGAAAGCATGGATCCATCCTGCCTTGTATCAACGGTTCAGGCTGGTGGTGGTGTGTCATGGTGTGGGGAATCTTTTCTTGGCACTCTTTGGGCCCCTTGGTACCAATTGAGCATCGTTGCAATGCCACAGCCTACCTGAGTATTGTTGCTGACCATGTCCATCCCTTTATGACCACAAAACCGTTACTAGCATGGTGTACCTAATAAAGTGGCCGGTGAGTGTATATTTGTTGTCAAAATACCTTTTAGTACATATGTTGTTAAAATAAAATGAACAGTCCAATGATCATTTTACTGATATGTCTAAAGAGTGCAAAGGCTGAAAAATCTTGGAAGTCTGAATGAAATTGGAGGTAGTTTGAGGATTAAATTTTTATGCTTTTTAAGCTCAACAAAGGGGGGGTCGTATTATCCATGAGATTGTATCATACATGAATAAATACGGTAGTTATTTCAAGTGTCGCTGTGTTTGTCCACTCAATAAAATTGATGTCACACAACTGTGTCAATGCAATTTTTATCTTTAAATTATCATTAGTAGAACAACTCGTTCTTTTCAGCGTTGCTTTCTTTTCACAATAGGAAAGCATTTCTCGGCACTAAAGCTGACATCATAGCCTGCTCCTGCTTTCTGGTTTTTACTTTGCTGTGGACAAACTATTACTCACTGTGTTCTTGAGCCCTCTGCCACCTGCCATCTTTTTCATCAAGCAAGATGTTGCCTCCTACATAACAAACGTTTTGATGAGATATCTTGTTCCGCTACATTCAGTGAACACCTTGAATGTTTCTGCCTGTGATGCTTTGATTCAGTCCAGGCAAAGTTCATTCACTTCCTGTTTTGGCAAACACAAAATGTCTTTTTAGAATTTATAAAACTGAACATGGTCCAAAAGCATTAGTGTGTACTGCGTTTACTTGGTTTTCCTTGATAAATAAGCACCCTAGTACAGTGTAGTATGTAAACTGTATTAGTGTAATTCAGAAAGAAAAAAATAAATGGGTCCTCTGGATGGGTTCTTCTTTAGTGAAACGTTTCGTCTCTCCTCCAAGAGACTTCTTCAGTCTGATGAGTTTCAGGTGAACTCAGCCTTATAAGCACTGCCTCCACATGGACAAACAGGTTAGTCACATGCAAAAGAGGCCGCTGGAGCCCCGCTTCCATTCACTACATACACATAACACGACACGGGTCAGGTGATGGGGCACATGACACTATGAACAATAGAACTAATCAAGCCTATTGTTAGGCGATGGCCCTCTTTTGCATGTGACTAACCTGTTTGTCCACCATGTGGAGGCAGTGCTTATAAGGCTGAGTTCACCTGAAACTCTCAGACTGAAGAAGTCTCTTGGAGGAGAGACGAAACGTTTCACTAAAGAAGAACCCATCCAGAGGACCTACTTATTTTTTTCTTTTTGAATTTTTCTACCTGGATTACTGAGATGTATCAGGATATTAGTGTAATTATTATACTATTACGGTCTTAAACAAGCAGATTTTCTATGTGTATAAAATGGTCTGTGTTTTAATGTATTCGGTTTTCTCTCTCATTGAAGATGCAGCTGAAAACATGCAAACTCCGTTTTACAGAAGCCTAAGCTTCTCAAAAAGAAAATCCACTGGGTATGTTGTGAAATTTTAATGAAACAAGTCAATTAGAAGCCAGTCACATGGACCGCTACAGATATTTTTCATGTTTTAACATCTGCCAGCCCTGCTAGCATCCAGCTAAGACATAAACAAGGAAAAATAAATGATCTGAAGCTGAGATCCTATTTCCCTCTTCCTTCCACTGTTTGTCTTGTATTTTTAATTTACCACGTTTCTTTTCACCCCCTCTGCGCAGAACCATGTGACGAGGGGGGGAGGGCAATGTTTGCAAATTACATGCTGTCTTTATTGCTTTTTTTAATTCGACTTCTGTCCCCCTTATTTATATTTATTCTTTTCTCATTTCAGGCTGACTACTTCAGCTGCGTGGCAACAGTGGTGTACATTCGAAAGGAAAGCTGTCTGTATCAGGCGTGTCCATCTTCAGACTGCAACAAGAAGGTCATAGACCAACAGAACGGCTTGTATCGCTGTGAAAAGTGTAACCGCGAGTTCCCGAACTTCAAATACAGACTTTTGCTTTCTGTGAGTTCAACACACAGTGAARATTAATGCTTGTTAAGACGTGTAGTGATTTCTGCAGTCATCACATACACACAGAGTCAGACTTAGAGAAATAATCTCTTGACCCTTCCTTTTCTCTGGCTGTCTAACTCTCAGGCCAACTTAGCCGACTACTGGGATAACCAGTGGGTGACGTGCTTCCAGGAGACAGCCGAGGTCCTGCTGGGTCACAGTGCAGAGGAGCTGGGACAACTCAGAGAAACAGTGAGACTCTCACACATTTCTCCTCGACAGTTTGACCAGAAGTGTCCAAGGAGTATCTGCTTCTTTTTGAAASTTGTTTTTTTGTGTTCACCTTGTAATAGTTGTGTTTGTTCCCAAGGATGAGGCAGCATTCGATCAAGTCTTCCACAAAGCCAGCTTCACAACTCACATCTTTAAAAACAGAGTCAAGCTGGAGACGTACAACGTAAGTAGCAATTAACTCGACAGAATTTCAAACAAGCAATATATTTCAGCAATATTTTCAAAGTTATCAAAAACACGATGTAATGATGCACAATAGTGCTCATCACTGCCATACAGGCATTTTTTTTGACACTACAGGACTATTTAGCATTTTCTTTGAGTGCAAGTCACAAGCAGCAGCAACACACCAGCTCGCTTTTTTATTTATTTATTTATTTTACACAGTAACAATGCTTCTCGAAAAATAGGTCTTCAGTATTACCAGGATTGCAAACGTGTTATATTATCATTATATTAGAAAGAAGTAAGTGCTACAAAACAGACATCTGAACTGGTTTCATGTTTACAAGCAGATTATTTTGTATGACATAAAACACATCACAGTTATTACTGGAAAATTTTTAACATTTGGCTAATATCTATATATCTAAGGGAGTGGATTAAAACACAGAAAATATGTAAAGCATTCTCTAATGTTTGATGCATGATACATGTTAATTTAATTATTAAATTAAATAGTGTTGGTAAGCAAAAGTCATCGTCCCTTATTATCTCCTGAACACGTAAAACAAGTTATACACCAGTAACGTATTCACAACACGCTGTCAGTCCCATCAGCTTTAGTTGTTGTTGGTAGTTGTTTTATAGCCTCTGCACTTTGCAGGAAACAAATACAGCTGCGGATTCATTTCTCTTAATTAAGCACTAATTAACATTTAGCTATTGTCTGTCTAAGCCTAATTAGCTTAATTATTCAGAGGCTAATTTGCTGCAGAGGGCACATACATAGAGTCTGAGAGGAATGATTGAGATATGGCTTGAGTGGTCTCTGAACGGTCTTTGTCCTGACCTTAAGAAAACCCTTAAAGCTGTGCAGAGCTTTTTTCAGCCATTCTTCACTCTGAAAACTAATGTTAAACAATTTTATGAAGTAATTGCACAAAGTCAAGGCTAAATATTGTCAGTAAAGATGCGAAACAATGTTTATTTGTTGAAACTGTGATGTCATTTTAACTTGTGATGATTAGTGTTAGAGATGCACCGATATGAAAATTCCAGTCGATATCGATACCCGATATTTTTTGTGTAAAGGCATATATCTGAATTTTACCAATATTACACAAGCACAAATACACTTCTGTCTTTTTTTGATACCGTAAAAAAAAAAACGACCAGACTGCTGACATGGCTCTCTACTTCATTTATCCTGGCTGTGCAYCGTCACTATCACTATCATGATCAAACAGATACCACTCATCCAAACATTACCCCTCCCAAAGCAGAAACACAAAGCTAAAAAGTGGGAAATTATCAGACGTTAATATCAGCCCAGTTTTACAAATCGGACTGATACCGTTATTCTAAAAAAACGACCAATATTGGCCGATACCGATGTTAATGCCGACATATCGTGCATCCCTAATTAGAGTGTAACGTATAAACCTGCATAATCCTGAGACTTTACAGTAAATATCAGCATGTCACTGCTAAAGTCTGAAACCCAAGCAGCAGATGGTTAAGATTACCATTCTTATCATAACACACAACACTCAAAGAACAGTGGTACTGTGGAACAAAACACGAGTTACTGCTGACCAAAAGACCCATAAGTTTTGTCATTTCAGTGATACATTGACCCTTAAACCATGATCGCTTTATAAAATTTTCATTCATTACATTTATTTCAATCTTGTCTCCTGTATCTTTCATTTTGAATACAGACCTTTTTACACAGAACTTAGATCCTCTTGTTAAAAAGGACACTTCTGTTATTTTGCCAGTACATACTTTACTTGTTCGTACCAACTAAACACATGCAGCTTTCAACTGTGTTCATTATTTTTTTTAAAATAGCATGCCAGCGTTGCAGAAATTGAAGAGTAACAACATTGCTGTTTTTTTACTGAATGGTGCACGCAGCTTTTTACTTTTTATTACAGGATGCATCATAACTCAGAGCTCCTCAGTCTTGGAATTTGGGGCTCATGTTCCAGCATGTTTTAGATGTTTTCTTGCTTCACTGCATCTCATTCAAATGATCGTATAACCTCCTCAGCATGTTTTCAAGGTCAGCATGGGCCTGTTAATGACTAGCATATTTAAATTAGGTGTGAGAAAGCAAGAAAACTTCTGAAACATGAATTCTAAACTTARTCACATTCACTGTCAACAACAACAAAAATGGAGCTGAAGATATAATCTTCAGAGATCCTGCATCCTAATYTTGAGGACATTGGATTTAAACCAGTTATCCTTTTTCAAGGGACTAGATTTTTTAATAAAAACACAAGATAACAGACTTTCTTTAGGATTTACATAATTTACAAACAGGCCAATATCATCTGACAGCAGTGTTGTAGTACTCYAGACCGATCTTGGTCTCAAGCCCACTTTTTGATGGTGTCATGTCAGTCTTGTCGTGGTCTCAGACGTACTCAGAGTACTTGGGATTTTATTTCATGACCACAACTATGGAAATATCACWAAGTTGACAGAATATTGTCCATTTTGTTTAACATCTTTGCTTTCATTGGATGTAAAACAAACTGATTCAAATCCGAARGTGACTCGTTTCTGATTATGTATTTTGTTACCGCTGTCACCCACCCTCTTTCATTCATACACAGCACTCCCAAGAAAGTTAGCAGTGGCTATKTGGTAGCYYGAGAAGATATCTGCAAAATCCTCAATAATACAATTTGGCTACTTAAATCACAATGAATTTATTTGTAAAACAACATTCAGGAGAAAGCATGTTGGGGACTACATCAAACTTTTACCGTCACTTAGAAAGAAAGGCCAAAGAAAGGTAGACTGTGTAAGTCATGTTAGCAAAACTAGCTAGCTACAGTATTGTTAGCAATCTGTATCAAATTCTTTACCCAGCCCTCCCAAAAAGAGATTTAGTCAATATTAGCTCTACATATTAAGTTAGCTAACTGTGTACAGTATACTGTATGTTTTAAGGAACTAGTTTACATATTTTCTTGACTTGGTTGGTCCCGGGTTAGGTGGTCTTGACTACAATACTATCTAACAGTAGTACAGTAGTAGTAGTAGTACACTGAGTGGTTTTTTTTGGCATCTAAGATGCAGTAATGGTTCATTGTGTGGACAAAGTTGCACATGTGAGATGGTCTCCAGTGAGCCTATCATGTTATTGCAGATGTACACATGAGGTGATTAAACCTGGGGCACTTTTTTTCTTTTATCAATCACCTGACTTGTCCCCATATGAATCGGACTTGATTGTCATTATTCTCAAAGATTGTAAAGACCCCTGCCTCTCTTTCTGCTGACGAACAGCCGTCCTTTGACTATCCAACAAGCACCTTTTGATTAAATTGCATTATTTTCTTCCACACAAGAATCCACTGCTTCTTCCTAACGTTGTTTATTCCTGCAGATGGCTAAACAAGATTTAGAAAATGTACTGAGGGCATAAAAGAAAAGTTATACATAATTGTGAAGGTAGTCAGTCAAATTAGTTTGATGCTGACTTACTTTTGGACTTAAATCCACKAGTCTTTCAGTATGAGGAGGTATAAACCAACGCATAAGAGCATCTGCTACAGCTTCAAACATGTGAGTACATAAATCTGCGCTCGTGTGCGAGTACATCTGTCTGTCTAAAGTGAATGAATTGATTTTGTCTCATTGAATGCATTAGTGTCAGAGGCGGACAGTTTTTCTTCCTTTATTTTAACAGACAGGCCATTGAGAGCCAAGTACACACTTAACACTGTCACTTTATATCATCAACAAACCAGACTCCTAGTAGGCCGTATCAACAGCAGCCGGGTTTTTCTTTTTTTTTTTTTTTCGTGTTTCTTATAAGGAAAAAAAGCTTTAGGAAAAATTAAGGTAATTTACATAATCAACATGCTATAACTAGAGATGTGTCTCAGTTCCTTTGGTGTTTAAGGTATCTGAGCAAATATGACAAATAAAGATTTTGAKAGTATTTTGTTAAACTGATGACACAGATTTTAAATCAAACAGACAGATATTTAATGATACAGAAAAAAATGTTTTTGACAAGTCCTAAGTGTTTACATTTGAAAAGGGTCATTTAAGYAAAATTTGTAATTTCTGCTGTGGGTGCATAAATTTTGAAATCTAACCATTGCGCACAAGGTCGATGGGATCTGTTCTCTTGTCGACCATAACAGTGAGCTCTACAGAACAAACAGCTGTAAAGTTTTTTTATCTGCAGAAAGTATTTTCTGCTTCATTAACCCGGTATTTTTGTAGGGATCTTGAGTTGTTTAATTACATAGTTCATTATTCTGCATAATCTCATTTCTTTGTGAGGTTGTGGCATTAATATTATCCAGACGTCGTTGTTTGATAGATTTTTTTTTATCCTAATGGGAGAGCGACAGCTTCACCCTCTCTATGTGAAATAGAATAAAAAAAAAAAAAGGCTATATGCTTGGTCATCTCATAGAGCTGGGCG